>NC_077222.1:17375160-17582057 GCF_024763615.1 Phlebotomus papatasi
CAAGCATTTCCGTAAATGATTCAATTTTGGCTTTTTTTTTCGTAACACCTACACCTTTTTGTACATCACATTTAGTAAGATTTTTTACAGTTTTTATCAAACGTTCATGAATGTTATTATTATTATTATTGTTATTGATGTTTAAAAGCTGTTGAGTTGATCCAACAAAATCATTTGATGAATGAAAATCGCTCAAAAAACTGTTTCTTAAAAGATATAACAAACTATGTAAAGGGGTATAGTGTGCGAACAAAGGTATCTTATAAAATTCATTAGATCTTTGTTCATGATTAATTAGTATAACTCTTGGTTGAACTTTTCTTGGAGATTCGCGAATTATGGAAGATTCAGCTATATTAAATGATATTTCAGCAAGACCAACAACCCACTGATCAGTGAGAAAAATTTTTGAAGGTAATTTAGTTTGAAAGCATGATAAAGTATTATTAGGGAAATAATTGCTAGAAGAATTACTTAAAAGAGTTAAATAAAATTCATCTACTGTTGTCATCGACCCCATATTGCTTTAAAATTTCTTTTTTGCTAATCCACTTATTAGGTGTGTTTCCAGAAAACTTCACAAGATACTGAAGATTTTTACCAAGACCACGAGTTTTTATAATTTTTTCCATCGATGAAATATCATTTTGAACTTTTTGCAATTGATTTGAATAAAACCGTCCTGCAATTTTTTTGTTTTTATAATCACGTAATGTGTATAAAGCAAAAGGCTTCTTTCGTATAACATTATCGATATGAAATTTTTCTTTGGTCCACCGTTGTTCAAAACCTTTATCAAAATTATGTTTTGGTTTGGCCACGCGAACAATGTCATTTTTCTTAAGTAATATAGGATCAAGTTTTACCTTTGATAGCAATTTCTCGTACCGCTTTTTATAAATTTCATTCAGAGATAAAATATGTTCATCAGTAACATCCGATGGTCTCATTTTTATAGTTGAATGTATTTTATTATTGTAAGAATTTACTAAATCCTGAAGAACATCAATATAACGTAACGTATTTCTATCTGTAAAATACCTGTACATTAATTGTTTAAGTGTCCGATTAAATCTCTCAACTACTGCACATTTAAGTATAGGGTTGTATGAAAAATAGTGCTGTATATTATTTGCTTGCAAGAGGTTATTGAATGACACATTCTTAAATTCTTTTCCGTTATCTGATTGAACTATTTCAGGATTTCTTCCACTAGAACGCAATATATTCGAAAAAGCCTTTGTGACATCTCCCGCAGATTTAGATTTAAGAGGAATCGCAAAAGCATATTTTGAAAATACATCAACTACAGTCAATATAAATGAATAATTTTCGTTAAATTTTTTAATATGCCTCATGTCACACAGATCAATTTCCCAGAGTTCGTCAATGTTAAAAACACGGTATTGATTTCTTTTAAATTTTCGTATTACAGGAAAGTGCAATGTATATGAATCCTGTTTCTGTAAATAATTCTTAATATCTCTACTAGTTACATTTTCATCTTTAAGAGAACTGTATAATTTGTTAGGAGATGAATATAAATGCTCACTTTTTAAATCTGTATATAAATTGTTTATTTTATCGAATCCCATTTTACTGAAGCAGATTTTAATTTCTTTGCTGGAAAGTTCAATTTGGTTTGAGAAACACCTTTGGCTGTTCTGCTTAAATACTGACGAGTCCTTGGAAGTGATAGTGCTTTTGTTTTATTTGACATCTTTGGTGTAACAAATTTAGCTGCTATTCGTTCTTTTATCCCATTCGTATCTATATGATATACAGTACCATCGTCTCCTAGTATACCAATTGCTGGTGGCACTGACTCTGCACTCGGAGCATTTTTGATATATTCTTTAGCCTTCCGGAGGAAAGTATTCTGAACATCTTTAGGAAGTTCATCATATTCTTTGTCAGGAATTAGTTCTGTAGAATCATTTAAATCCAAATTGTCGTTATAAGATTTCATTTCTAAGCTATGAGGAGAAACAATTTCATTCATAGGCTGACTCTGAATATTTTCGTTATCAACTGTATCAACACCGTTATCGTCACTTTCAAAAATCATTTCGTCTAAATTATGTCTTACATGTTGATCCTTGAAGGGAGATATTTCTGTAGAAATATCTCTTTTCACTATTCGCTTAGTCTGAGTGCCGATATTTACTCTGGATCCATTTTTATTCATATCGTGAAATTTTACTTTTGATGAACTATCATCCGTACGTTTAATTTGTTTTATAGGTAAATTTATATTCTTTCGTTGAATCTCACCCTGGCGCGTAAGAGTTTGCCTATATCTGTACCATTTTTGAGATGTATTCAGATTTTTATCTTTCAAAATCTGATATATTTCTCGATCAAAATTATTCAATGATTTAACCAAACCAACTTGAGACATAAAATTTTCAAACAGTTCAGGAGTAATTAGGACCATACGTTTTAGTTTATCATTATTTTTTATCGCATTCATGATGAAGATAAAATTTTTCCAATAATTCCTGATAATACAGAAGAAATTAGTAACGGCACAAATCCACCTCTTTGTACAACAATTTTTCTCTTTGCACATTGCGATGAATTTGAGCATGTAAAATTTCTCAGCTCCCTTTTATATCTTTTCAGTGCATTGTAGCAAGGAGGTGATACTTTATGATTTCCGTTTAATACATTATGAGCAATTTCTTGAATTGATTTAATAGCAGAAAGAGAACAGTTTTTTAAAATAGATTTACGTAATTTAGGCTTTGCATCTTTAAGTATGAATAAAATATGCTTGTTCTCCATCAATCTCTTGATATTCGCAACATTCTTCTTCTTGTTCCGATTTAGTCCCATTTCTCAGAATATTTTTAGATATATTCTTTAATTCTGAATTTGAACAAAAACAAGATGTAAAAGTATTGTTAAATATATCTGTTCGAAATCTTAAAAGATCTGGCGTCTCTTGGGTTAAATCTATCAACAAATAACCATATGGCATGGACGTGCATTCTTTATATATCCTCAGCAGCTCACAAGGATTTTCAGGATGTAATTGTCTAGCAAGAGGTAAAAATTGTGATTTGTCGCGAACATTGCGAAAAACAACTAAATATTTTGTATTTAAAGAAATGGTACGCGCTAATCTGGATTGATAAAAAATATTTTGGCAGATAAATATAATAGATATATTTTTATGATGCGATTCTTTGATAAATAAATCACATATTCTGGGTTCATATTCTTTATTAGTCATCAAATCATCGAGGATTATGAGTTTTGGTGACTTATCTGATGAACCCTGTCCAATTTTTTCTGGAATTCCTTTACAAATTTCCAAATTGTTTAATTTTGGAAGATTTCCCACGCTACCGTTTTCTGAAAAGCACCAAATAATTTTTGAAAACTCGATGTTTGTTAATTTAGTCAAGTTATTTAAAACATTGTATGCAAAGGTTGATTTTCCACAACCAGAAGGTCCTGCAAGGATTATTGAGAAGGGTACAGGAAATTTTAGATGCATTTTGCGAATATGAATGAAAGACTGGTGTTTGAAAATGTTTTACGTTCTATTTATATCTTTGAAAGTGATAGATATAGAATACATTTGATAAAATATTTTTATTTTAAGATTCAAGAAGAATACATATATATTTATATAAAAAGTAATATAATTTACATTAAAACTAATGTACTTATACCACTTATACATATTTATAATAAATTTAAATTAGATTAAAACTAAATATATTAAAATCCATAGGGTAGAGTGTCATAGTTAGCTGTACATCTTCGTTTGTCCAAAGTGAATTTGACAATCTTTGATGAAGGACCCGATGACATACAAAAATCTGGACCCCGAAATATGGTATCAGTATATTTCACTTCTATCGGCTCTGCACCATTTACAAGTGATTTAAGAGTATCAAAATTTACTTTTTCTTCTACATGGCGATTCATTGTAATACCCTTAAATACAACTTTGTACGAGTGCTTACCTGTCATAGGGTTAAATATACGTATACCATATGACTTAGGTCCAGTTGCCACATATTCATCGATATAGGCCTCTTCACCATATGAAGCTATCTCATCCGTGAGGTCTCCGAGAAAAGACCCTGTTTTTAAAGGATTTTCTTCACCGTCACGAACCACGAATATAATGGAATCTGTATCACAATAAAGTGCATTTCTACCAACTTTCGATAGAGCTTTGTATAGCTCTATTCTTGCATTTGTAGTGGTACAGATTCCTACCCCAATATTTACGTGTTGAGACTCTGGGATGTTTTCAGTTAAATGTGACCAGGTCACAAATATTTTATCTTCGCCACATAAATATAATTGGTGCACCTCTATTCCCTCTTTAGATACGAAAGACATTAATTCTGCCTGCGAATTACAGATTGTTGTCTTTTTTAAATCTTCTCTTTGGATAAATTTTCCCCATAAACTGTTTAGCATAAGCTTTGACAGGTTACGGAGGCCCTTATTTACAGAAATATTTGCCCTGTCGAGTTTTATATGTTCATTCTCGAAATACTCCTGCAAATACCGTTCTCTAGACTCTTCAGATTCGCAATTCTCGGGCCAACCGCTAGACTCTTGTTTTATTTTAAGGAAATTATCCACATAATCTGCAAATAATCCCTTTTCTCCAGAATTACGGTCATATTGGATGGTATCATATACCCATAATTCAAGAGTATCTAATATTTTGTAGCCGTTTTGAACTGCTAGTCTAATCTCGTCTAGAGACCAGTATCCTAAGAGAGAACGTTCATGATCACTATGTGTACACACATCTAGATCGGATTTCTCTAGTGTACACATAGCACAGAGAGGAAATGTCAATCTGTCATTGCACCGATAAGGCAGACATGGTAAATAAAGGTTTCGCGGGGGCAATATTCGACATTTTGCAACACCATCATACTGCAAAATTTCATCCGGAACTGTGAAATTTCGAATTATTTTTGGATGTCCCACGAAATATTTAGTATATTTATTAGCCCAGGGGTACAAAGATGTAAAATCGTAATAATACATCTTATCACCTGGCCGAGCTTTATAATATAATTTAAATACCTCTGTGCGTCCTCCATAAACAGCTGATCTTAAATCAAACCCAGAGTTAACAATTTCTCGATGGTTTTCAAGAAGATTATTCAACTCTGGGTAAGATTTCAGAATTTTGCGAAATTCACATTCCCAGATGTAATTTAAATTGTATCCCAAATGCCGTAATTTGTTTATTTTATGTTGCGTCATTTTGTATCGATTTTCCAATGTGTCTAGCGGGTCTTTGCTGCAACAGTATTTTCGATTAGACAAACAAGTATGTCCATGGTAAAAACATCCAAAAAATTCGAAAACTGTGTTAGACTCTTTATCAAAACCGTCAACAATATAATTTGTATTTTTAATTTTTTCTTCATAGCGCAAATTAGGGTAATCAGTCTCTTTTTGAAAAATTAGCCAACGAAGACCGATTTTGCTCTGTAAATGAATGAAATTCGGATTGTAATTATTTTTAGGTGTAATACTTAGCGTATTCTCCTTTAAATAATTTTTTCTGTATGCTTTCATTACAGCATCCGCGATTGTTATGGACTGTAGAAAAGGATTGATATTAGTGGTTCTTAGAAAAGAAATCATAAAGTTCAAACAACCCGCGCGCAAAATATGTACGTCTTGTTGACAGTATTTTTTTAATTCCTCTTTATTGTTAAACACACGATGTTTATTTTCATCATACCATTTAACAAATTTAGAATACTTATCCTTAGACATATTGTCAATAGGATAATATTCTATCGGAGGATATGGTCCAACATAGTTTTCATTTTCCGGAGTGTTAAACTTATATGGATATTCGCCCTTATTGCAATCCTCTAATCCAAAACTTGAGGCGAATTTAGACAACGCGAAGGGAATGAAAGCAATTGAATCAATAAATTTTACGTCGTTAACAGAAATGCATAAAATTTTTCGTCCGACTAAAATAGGAGAAATTTTTACATCTCTGCTACATAATTCTCGAAGAATAAATTGTGCATCATATCCTTTGGAATTATGTGCAATTGCCACAACAGGCCATGTACGAAATTTGAGAACATAATCAACGAATTTTGACACGCAATCTTTCGAATCATTATTATAAACATTTTCAAATGGATTGCAATTAGGGCAGTTTGTCGGAAATGACGAAGCATAGCAACAAATATGGCATACAATATTGGTAATGCAAAGATTCGGAACGTGACGGTGAATCCCTTGGCCATCTTCAATCAATTGACATTCGAAATCATAAAATATGATTTGAAATTCTTGTGGTGGATTTTTTTTATAAACTTGTACAAAGCAATAGTGTGGAACATCGACTATTTTATTGCAATTGAAACATTTCTTTGTGTTACATTTATGTTTGGTTGATGTGTTTTTAAATAGAATGCCGCAAGAATCACAAATTTTAATTTTGTCACACATTTTTTTAATTTTATGATGATCGTAACATTCCATACCTCTGAAGTGCCTGTTACAATCTTTACATTTAACCAAAGTTTTGGAAAATGAACAAGGGGGTTCACGATCGCAAAATTTGCACTTAAGTGGGCATTTGTGATCGTGATTATACAATGTTTCGCATACAGTGCATTCATGCCTATAATTAAAAAATGACTTTAAATTTCGAATTAAAAAATAATGATTATTTCTTTTATCATAAAATATATTTATATGTTTCGAATTTTTGTCTGCAATTTTGCTGCTTCTATATGCGAAACTTTTATAATCCCCCAATTTATCATAAACGGTTATAATATATTTCGGAAATATTATTTCAAATTTCGGGATGAATGATAAATCATATGACCCATTGGTATGCAAGACCTCACCACATTGGCTTATTAGATCGATAGCGTGGCGTTCCAATTCTCTTCTGTAACGGGTCCAGCTTCTTAGTGTCCTGTCTCGGCGTTCGTGGTTTTTCATATGAATGACACGTCCAAAAAGCAATGCTATTGGCAAACAGAATTTCTCAGCCCCCGTGTCTATTATACTATACTTTTTGAACCTTCAATAGAATAAATTTTAAATAAGTTTTAGTTTTAAAAATATTTAATCATTTATTTATTTATTCATTTTATTTATTTATTTATTCATTTTATTATTTATTTACTTATTTATTTATTTATCAGTATTTAATACCTTCTTATTTCCGCCGGATTCATGTGGGCAGTTCTTCTTCTCCCAGCTCCATGCATCATATGCAAAATATTTGCTGATAGCATTAATTCATCGGAAGCTCCAAAAGACGCATTACTTTGATTAATTTTTTCAAATCGATCAAGTATAGTGTCAGCAGAGAGGGCAGTTATTGGAGTGAGAGGAATGTATAATGGCTTAACTTCTGGTTTATGAGGTAGATAAAATTCTAGCCCTGCCTTATCACCAGCATTACCCTCGCGACTGATCATTTCAATAATCTCCCTAAACGCGTTTTCCATCCACTCAAATCCAGATGCAGCGCCTTCGGGTCTTCTTAGACGAAAATTTAAAGCAAGCTGTGTTAAATTAAACCGCTTATTGTATGATTTCTCCTTGTTCAAAATTTCTACCGTACTTGATGAATTAATATTTGAATCGTTGCCTGTAATATTAATAAAACACACGAATGAAGTAAAAATCAATTAATTGTATAGCTATTCGAACATACCATGTCCAGTTTGGAGAATTTCATGTTCATTTTCAGCATCTTCTGATACAGTATCCATGTTAATAGAATTATCCAAAAAACTAGGTACTGATACCGGTGGAAGTAGCAAATTCGTTGGTGGTGTAGGTAGTGGATTTAAATGAGAAATAGGTAATTGATGTGAATTTTCTAGAGATGTGACAAAAAATAAAAACAATATAACATTAATAATATTCCGTTATATGAAAAAAAATGTAACTTACCTCTTCCGTTCCATAGCATTTTAATGATTCGAAAGCATAACATTTCATATTCATCAATATCCATAATAGCCCGAATGAAGGTGTTTCTTTCTTCTGGAGTCACTGTAGCACCATCGCGTAACACTCTCTCAATTTTTGTTAACACATTTTCTCTAAAGAACCTTAACTGCGGTTCTCCAAGAATCTTAAACAAGATAAGAAGGCTACTTGTAGAAAGCAACACTTCTTCCAAAAAGTTGTTTGAACTTTCCATTTCTCACTGGATGCACGATTAGCGTATTCAATGCACTTTGGGTGATGAATAAAATGAATTTCTCCAGATTATGGTGGAACTGCAATTGAAATATGAACACAAAAGTGCGTCATTTCCATTTTTTTTCGTCAGAAACAAATAAGCCAATGCAGCATTTCAACACATAAATGCACATACATAAAAAACACTTTTTTCTTCTTGCCAAATATTTTTATTATCATTCAGAATTGGTTTAATCTTCTAAGTTAATTTCAGTTACACTTTCGTACATATACGGTATTTCACTAAATAATCTAAAGTAATTTATTGGGGGTCGTAAATCCATTGGTGCTGTATATGATGATGAATCCAGCTTTTTTACTTTCATATTTTTACATGTTGCAATATATCTATCTAAATATTCTTTAATAAAATATTGTACAGAATTATTATAGATTAAAGTGGTATGTATAAAATCGTTTAATATCATTAAGTTTTGAAATTCAATTTTAGTTAGTACTAATGATACATCATTTTGGGTAAAAACTATACATGTAGAATTATTGAAGTCCAGGAAATCAATTTTGATTATATTTCCTTCTTTACTATTTGTTGATAATCCTGTTTGTTTGGTTTTTGCTTCAGCTGCATCTATTTCTAAGCATTCCTCAATAAATGTTCTGTTGCCGTAAATTGTTGACCACTGATTTCGTGTGAAGTTCACAGAGTCGATGCCAAAATGGTAATTTTGAGTAGATATCTGGACCCTTGGTATAAAATCAGAGGTTGAAAATCCCACAGTTACAAAAGTCGAGCAACTGGTATTTAAAAAGTAGACGTATCCTTGAAGAAGGCTCAAAGTATTTCTACTTTTTACTACTGTAACAGTTGATTTAGGATATCCATCTTTTTCTATTAGCAATTCCAGTTTCTTGTCGCTTTCATTTTTGTGGCTTCCTGTAGATTTCTCAAGCAATTTCTTTTTTATGTTCTTTGGTTTCTTTGGTTTAAAGAAATTTTCGCACTGTGTCTTCATTGCAATTATTTGTATATGCAATGCTTACCAAGATTCGATCTTGACTAACATTAATTTGTATGATATCACTTTATTTAAAAAGTTTTCTTAAGTTGAGAAATTTTTTCGAAATAGCTCGGATATTTTTCGGTCGTTTTCGGATAAACGATTTGAAAATAGTTTGGCAAATTTTTCCATCGATTTATTTTTTGACCTATACAATGCAAACATGCAACAGTAATGTCCACATACACTTGAAAAAGGTGACTGAATAACTTTTCTATTAAAAACCACTTTATTTACAGACGTATTTCTTTTAATAAAATTTTTCAAGTATTTGTAATTTAATATCCTTCCATAAGAGTCGAAAACTTCAAGAGGTTTTCTATATGTTAATGGTACATAAACAGCTATCCAATGTTCACCAGGATGTGTAGATATAGCTGTATTTATTATAATTAATGAAGGTTTTTTATATATGTGATCAGGTAGCTTATCTATTGGATAAACTCCATAAAATATTTTTCTAGTATATTTATTTCTTTTTAGACATGTTACTATTTGAATTGTATCCATGACTGAGGAAAAGATAATGTTGGTTTGTCTTTATAAAATATTTCGATTGTTGTACAGTGCCCGCTTTGTAATCCGGATGATTGGGAGACAAAATGACAGATGTCCGCTTCGTAATCCGGATGGATTTTTTGAATTTGTTCAACGTCTCGAAAATATAATACAAGATTTTTTTTATAGAATTAGAATAAAACTTAAAGAAGATTAAAGAGACATAATTGGAGCAGTCTATTCTATTATACTTCATTTAAAAAATATAAACATCACAGGATAGTTCATTTTCATTGCTGAAAACGCATGCATACATAACCTGAAAAATATTTTAAATGTAACCGTCGAGAACTTGTCCGGATTACGGCGATCCGGATTAGAAAGCGGGCACTGTATCTCGAAGAGAGAAAGAGTGAGAGTGAGAGAAAGACAGAGAACATCATATTATTTTTCTAACCTTAAAAGTATGCCTCTGCGTATGAGATTTAGCACTGTACATATGAGAATGTATGCTTGCACACAATGTTTTAAAATAAGGTTTAGTATTGTACAGTGCAAACGTGTACCTCTGTAAAATGAGGCTCAAACCTGCACAATACAAAAGTATTCTTTGAGGGTAAGGTTTGGTGTTGTACAGAGTGTGTGTATTTCTATGCCTAAGGTTTAGATATGCACAAAAAAGGGGGGCGTGCGGTACCATACTTACTACTAACGTCAAATGAAACATATAGGGTAACTGTGCCAAATTTCGGCATAGTTGCATACAAGCGCCAAAGTCTAAAGTTTGAACTGTAATATCTTCAATAGAAATTGTTTTTTTTTTAATTCCTTTTACTTAAGGAGTGTTGCTTAGAATCTTGTAGACCGTTTATCGCCTTTATCTACTCTAAAGCCATTTTTAATACATTTTAAAATGAATAAAAATGTAGACATAGCTTTGGTGCCCTATTTCGGCCACCTTCATTCTCATAGTTTTTTGCCCTTCAGGAATTTTTCCAATGCCTTTTTCACGTCATCTCGTTTGTCGAAGCTACATTTTTTGTTATTCTTTTGCATTGTATAGGGGAAGTTGGGCATGCTTCGCACGCTTTCGTGAAGTCAAATTTCAAGATTTTTTTGCGACCAAACTGTGAAATGTACAGTGGATTCCGCTTTACCTGATAATTCTCTGATCTTTTGGGTTTCTATTCGTACCTGATTCACTCCCGCAAAATCTTTGGTTTTTTCTGGATATGAAAATGAAAAAAGTATGACAATTTGTGCGAACCATGCCTGTGGAGGCAAGGTTCAACCGGTGGGTAGTATAGGTTCGTCATTGAGATTTTTCTTGGAGCACTTCTTCCTCACAATTAAGAATTATGTACCGATTGTTAGATTAAAGATCCATGAATCAGCGCGTATCATAATTTCACTAAACAGAGGTCTCTAAAAGACTTTTTTTGTAATTAATGTGAAGCACTGTTTTTTTTGAACTGGAATGTCGAAAAATCGACTGAAATGTGAAAATTTCAAATACGACAACCCTAAAATCAGCTGTTTACTTGTCATATAAAAAGTAAACAACGACTTTTATTTTGTTTAGTAAAATTAGTAGTTTCAAAGTGAATATTTAATGTTTTCTCTTCGAGGAAAAGCCTTGGGTAAGTTTAAATATGTGTTCCTAGTAATTGCTTGATTGACATATGGTGATATCATTTTTTCAGGTATTGAGGAGTGCAAGAAAAACTCCTGAGCGGTGGCGGAAGCCAATGAACTCGATGAGGCCCGAAAGGCAGGACCAGCAGCAGCTGCTATGGATGAGGAGAACAAAAATATCAATTCTCACATCCCAGTACATCTCCACAATTTCATTGTACTACGGCTCGTATTCTCCCAAGCTCAGGCATCAGCGTCCGCAGGAGAAAAAGACGAATGGTTACTAAGTACCGGAAGGAAGCAATGAGTCATATGAAGAAGAATTAATATAGAACACCCGAAAAATGAGGGAGATCGTCAGTGATTAGGATGGGCAGTGTGACAGCTGGAGTGGATACGATCCTGCATAGGACAGAAAAATTGTGGAGAAGTACCTGTACTCATGGACTTGCATCCTGGCTGAGCCAACAATGTCTAACTACTGCAGAATAAATGCAACAAAAAGTATCAGTTTAAGCCTCACGGAAAATATACGATTCTCGACGAGCACGACGGGGAGGAGAACCTCCAAATCTTTGCAAATTTCTGTTCCTGCACCAGACCGAGGAATATGTGGTGTATCCAGTATCCGGGAAAGTTATTAAAAAGGATGTACTCATCATAAATAAATTATAGAACGATTTTTTTCATTCACTGATTTAATTTTCATCTGTTGGAATTGTCTTTCCTTCCCTGACCCGTTTCATCAACACCATCTCCATCTGCTTTCCTCTTTGAGGTTAGGTTCTTTTTTTCAAGTGGAGGAGTTGCCTGATGGATTGGCGAACCATGGCATTTTTAGAGATTGAACCAATACGCAGTGTAACATTCTTGAACTTTCCACTAGTTGGAAAATAATTTCCCTCTGATGTAAGAAATTATTACACAAATATCAACCCATATTAACCCTTCATCAACTGTTGTAAATGATTTTTTCTGAAAATGATTTAAAGTTTGTGAAATCACATGAAATTTGCGCCATCAAAATTACCAAGTTTGGGTCAATTTTACATTTTTCATCCTAGAACCTAGGAAGTTAAGGCTAGGCTACCTATTTTTGCCATAAAGATGAGGTCTATGATAAACTATCTTTTGGCTAAGAAATTAGGATTCATCTCTTTCCTAACAAAGAGAAAATTCGGAATGTTCGAAGGCTCGCGAGTGCGAACCATGCCTAACTTCCCCTAATGTCTAGAATATGTAAAAACTAAAAATTCATGGAAATTCGAGAAACCAAAAAGTGGCCGAAATTACAAGATGGCCGGAATTTGGCACACTTACCCTACGTCGATGGCCAAAGCGCTACCAGAACAAACTTATTTTGACGTTTATTCGGTTTCAACGGTTCTTGCACACCTCTGATCTAGAAGATTGATTAACTGCGTAATCTTCAAATATTTTCTCAAGATTTAAGTAAGAAATATAATAAAATATTTTCTCATGCAATCGATAGACCTTGTGATTAAATTTTTGTAGAAATTTCTCCAAAGCCTGATGAAATTTACCTCTTTTTACTTTATTATAAATTATCTTGGTATGGAATAAATATCAAACAGAGAGCCAAATATCCCATACCTTTGCATATTCAATACATTTATGGCAAAATTCATAAGCAATCTTATGTTTTTATTTTCAATTCTTTTGTATTGGTAATATAGCAATGAATGAAGAACATCAGTGTCTGATGAAAACATTACTGTGATGCTTGAAATATAAATTAGTCATGAATTCAAGGTTTTTGCAGATTAGATAAAAAATGTGAAGAGTGTAAGTACAAAAGCGGTTGTCGGAAGCCGCTTAAACACAAATTGTGGACTCGGTTATTACTCGAGAAGATCAGTGTTCTGTAGACTTCGTTGTGGGGACACTTGCTGTGAAATAATAGTGCTGAAAAACATAAATAAAAATGATTGGCTTAATACTTATTTTGTTGGTGGTGTTTCTTGTTTACAAGTTTCATGATTTCAATACAAAAAATTCGGATTATTTCGAAAAACGAGGAGTTAAGAGCATTGTAAGGAGGAACTTTTTCAGTGGATTCTTCAAAATTATACTCCAAAAAATATCAATGGTAGACATCGTCAATGATATATATGAGCAACATCCTGAAGAAAAGTATATTATTTTTTTCCTAAATATATTATCGTTAGGGGAAGGTAGGGCTGTCTTTGAAAACATGTGTAAGTAGTCCCACCTCCCCTTACTTTGTTTATTTAAGTTGTAACCTTTTCAGGACGATTTGGCAATCGGGGACCGAAAAAGAATTTCTTACGTTTTCAATTTGGAATATTTAAGATCTTATCCATAGTTTCAGAAAGCCAAAGAGAAAAAGAAGAACAAGAAGACAAGCAACAACTGTTCTTCATGTTTTTTTTTACTTTTGTCCATTTGAAACGGTGAAAGAATTTAAAAATTACAAATTGAAAACTATCCAAATTACATCATTTTACCCTAAAATGTTGTGCTTTAGGAAGTCAGAAAAATGATTTTTATGTCTTCCAATTTCTTTATCCTCTCGTCCTTAAAGGGTAAGGGAGAAGTGGGGTACTTTTGAATTAGGGCACCTTTAAAATTCGCAAGGGGGAAACAACTCGCGAGTCTAGAACATCTACCAACGTGAATATCGCGAATATTGGCATTTTTTCATGAATATTGCGAATATCGCCAATAATTCCTGAATATTGCGAATATCGCGAATAATCCCTGAATACAGCGAATATCGCGAATAATTCCTGAATATTGCGAATATCGCGAATATTTCCTGAATATTGCGAATATTGCGAATATTTAGGGAAATATTCGATAAATTTCTTCTTCTCATATAAAATTGTGAATATTTTGTGAATATTGATTCTACGACATGAAATTTTGGTCAGTTGTTTGCCCATTGAAAATTCGTTTTTTTCTCCTATTTTAAATGTAACTGAACTTTACCATAATATAATTTAGCTCAGTAAACCCATGTGAAGCTGAAATTGTAGATAAGGCTCAATTCCATTTATAAATTTGAGAATAGAGCCCAATTTTGAAGCTGCAACAATTCAAAACAGCCCAACTTCCCCCTCGATCGTTTTATTAATAAGGAAATTCCGATACAGTGATAACGATTTTGTAATGTCTACTGATAAATGATTTTGTGTTATTTTACTTTATCAGAATTATCGGTCTCTGGGATGCTACAAAGCCAACGTTCATGCTTAAAGATCCTGATCTAGTCAAGTTGATCGCTGTGAAGGAATTTGATCACTTCCAAGATCGGCGAAGTGTGATTACTGAGCAAATGGATGAACTCTTTGGGAATTCATTACTTGTTCTCAAGGGTCAAAAGTGGAGAGATATGCGATCGACCCTTAGTCCAGCTTTTACAGGGAGCAAAATGCGTCTCATGTGCGAACTTGTCGTTGAGATTTGTGAACAAATGGTTGAATTTGTTAAACACGATGCCAAAGCTAGAGGTCCTCAAACTTACGAGATGAAGGATCTCTTTTCTCGCTTAACAAATGATGTTATTGCAACATGTGCTTTTGGAGTTAAAGTGGATTCACTGAAGGATAGCAAAAACGAATTTTACGAGTCCGCACAAGAGCTTTCGAATTTCGGAACAGCGAAGAAAAGTCTTAAGATTCTTTTCTTCCGGACTGTTCCATGGCTCATGCAATTATTGAAAATAAAAGTGAATGAAGAACGTGAGGCGACATTTTTGCGCACATTGATAACAGAATCAATGAAGATAAGGGAGGAGAAGCACATCGTGAGGCCCGATATGATAAATTTGCTTATGGAAGCCAGGAAGGGACATTTGGCTCATTCAAATCAAACAAATGTGGATAAGGACGATTCTGCCGGGTTTGCAACAGTTGAGGAATCAAACGTTGGGCTGAAGTCTGTAAAACGGGAATGGTCAGATAATGAAATCCTCGCTCAGTGTTTCCTCTTCCTCCTTGCTGGATTTGAAACTACCTCTTCCGTACTTAGTTTTACAGCCTACGAAATTGCCGTTAATCCTGAAGTTCAAAATAAACTCTACGAAGAAATTAAAGAAATTTCCGAAGAATTGCAAGGCAAGAAGCTTTCCTACGATGTCCTTCAGAAGATGAAGTACATGGACATGGTAGTTTCTGAATCAATGAGAAAGTGGCCACCAGCACCATTCGTAGATAGGATTTGCAATAGGAAATTCAAGCTGGACTACGATGTAGGCCGATCTGTTGATGTAGATGTGGATGTCAGTTGCTGGATTCCAATTGTTTGCTTCCACCATGACCCTAAGTACTTCCCCGATCCTGAAAAATTTGATCCTGAACGTTTTTCTGATGAAAATAAATCTTCCATAAATCCCAATACTTATCTTCCTTTTGGTATTGGTCCTAGAAATTGTATAGGTAAAATTTCATATACTAATATACTCATTAGGAATTATTTCAAATTTTAAAATCCTTTTATTTCAGGTTCAAGATTTGCCCTAATGGAACTTAAATCGATAATTTTTTACCTAATCCTTAACTTTTCCCTGGAAGTCACGGAAAAAACACAAGTACCAGTCAAATTGGCCAAATCACTGGTCAGTTTAACGGCTGAGAAAGGTATCCACCTGCAATTGCGGCCCCGTGAATGATAAAGTACTATTCATTAGTTCTCACAAAGGCAACCAAAATCGATTTCCTAATCTAATTGCCGCAACAATTTGTTACCACTGAGAAAGTTAATAAATTTTACCGTAGTGAAAAGATGAATTTTATTAGGTCATTGTTAGTGACTTTGAAAACTAGTTGTGTAAGAAATGAAACCAGGATCGACTTGTAAACCTAAGCCAAATAATATTGCTTCTGCTTTGAAGGAAACCTATAGCTTTCCTTTCCTTAAAGACTACTTCTTTTGGGTTTGCAGACACTGTTCCATGCATTGTGCAAAGCATGTCGGAGATCCTCGAAAGCATGTTCTAGAAAGGTATAGTCGGTGTAGTATAGGCTAAGATGGGGTAATTCGGAATCATGTCTGTTTTGGAATTTTGATATTTTCTCGGTATTTCACATGGTCAAAGAGGAAAAGAAAACCACGAAGAAGTACAAGCCTTTACATTCGAGAGTACTTCTTCATTTTTTTCGTTTTGCCATCTAAATCTGTTAGGAAATCTGAAAGTTTAAGATTAAACCTGATTCCAAATTACCCCATCTTAAGCCTAAAATAGACACTGGCTGATCCTCGAGAATATTTAGTCTGTAAAATTTGGCAGTACACTGAAAGAAATCCGAAAAAGTTAAAATAACATTCCAAAAATGTTTATTTTACCCTGCATTATTGATCCGAAATCGGTGTAAATATTATGCTTTTTAGGTGTATAATGGGTTAAAGTTACCCATTTTCATGTAAATTTTACACTTAAAAGGTGTAAAATTAACATTAAAAAATGTTGATATATTTTTACACCTAAAAAGTGTTAAAGTTATGAGGAAAAAAAGTTAATCGCACCCTCTTTTCTTCTTAGTGTAAAGATTTATACCAAACTGTCATACTCTAAGGACTCAGGATCATCAATTAGAGGTCCTTTGAATAATTTTCCTTTATCTAATTCTTTACTGCAAAATTTTATAAACTAAATATTCTTGAGGATCAGCCTAAGGCCGGCTTCAGGCCTAAGGTTTAGCCCAGTTTCTGATGGTCTCAAAATTCAAAATAGCAACAAATTTTATTGGTTTTTCAAAATTTAATCGATCACTAACCCATGTTGACCAATCCTAAGTGATAATTTTCCAAAAAATCTTGATTAAGAAGAAATCAGAGAAGTTAAGCCATATGGCTAAGCCTTAGGTCTGAAGCCCGTATAAGTCTATTTGGGCGCTTATCCTACCAAAGTAAAAATATTTTTCATTTTTAAGACTTTAATATTTCCAGGTTTATCTGCTTGGTTCTTCTGTTCGTCGCTGCAGGTTGTGCTATTAGTTGTGCTGTAGTTTTTCTCAAGAGACACCTTTTCCGACCAACTGTTGTCTCAATCGATCGGGATTATATGAACTGGGGCACTATTCTACCATCCCTTACCCTATGTGAATATGAAAAATTAAATGAAACTGCACTTGCAGAATATTTAAGCAGAAACGAAAATTCTCCGGAACTGGAAAATTTTCTAAGGCACTTGGTTAACCTTTCAATGTATAATCTTGAATCCTTACCGAATTATCCGAAGATCAATCCCAAAAACTACCTCAAGTTAATGAACGATCTTACTAATGTTTACGAAAATCGAGTAATATCAACTGCAACGAATATCTCTGTGCCTTTTGTTCGTGTTGTGACGGAAATGGGAATATGTTGGGCCTTCAATTCACTACAGTATCCCTATACATCTCCTGAGTATTACATTAGTGGAAAGAAAAAGCCTGCGCCTAATATTTTGCAAGCTATCTATCCTCAAGGGGACAATTTTCTCATCCTTCTGGCAGTCAATGGGACTTCATTCGACATTTACTGGCACAATCCATACGATTCCCCGTCGACAGATAAAGTGATACAGATGGAACGAGAGTATCCTACCTATACCTCTCTGGTTTTCCGATCCTTCCAACTTTACTGCACAAGTAAAGTTCGTAGGTTGATATTTTATCAGAGGCAGTGCCGTTTCGATGATGAATCCAATCTAAGTCACTTCCCTTACTTATATTCATTCAGTATTTGCCGAACTGAATGTAAAATTAAGATGATGCTGGAATTTTGTGGCTGTATACCGATTTTTTATCGGGCAATTAAGTCGGAGAGTTATTGTGGATATCGAGGATTAAAATGTATAGCCCACCACCGAACAGCTATCGAAATATTGAGTCGAAAGTGCGACTGTCTTAGTCGATGCGAAGGAGTGGCTTACAACCTAGACTCCGTGAAGTCATTATTCTGGATCAGAAAGAGCACCATCAAATGGGAACTTGCAACATCTAAATCGAGATATAGAAGAGATGTGGTCTATGGAATCGAAGAGGTTTTAGTGGCAATCGGAGCTAATGCTGGACTATTCCTAGGCCTTAGCTTGCTTTCTTTTATCGAGTTCATCTTTTTCTACTTTATGCACATCTTTCATTTTGATCGAAATCGATTGAATAAGGAATAAAATATTGTTATACCACCAAAAAATCAATGATTGAAATCTTTTCAAATGGCGTAAAATTGTCACAAAGCCAAAAACAAATTAACATTGTTCGTATTATACAAGTTTTATTGCAAACTAATACTGCATACATTGATGTCTTTATACTTTGCGAATTCGCTTATGTAAAAATAGATTACAAGTTTCTGGGTTTGAGATCAACCCAAAAACCCTTTTCTGGTTTTAAGGCAAATCCTGCTTTGGCCAATTTCAGCGGAACTTGCGTCTTCTCAGATACTTCAAAGGTGAACTTGGTCAAGATGTAGTAAATGATGGCTTTGGTCTCCATCAACGCAAATCTCGATCCTATGCAGTTTCTTGGACCAACTCCGAAAGGAAGATATGCGAACGGATTTATCTTGTGCTTATTCTCCTCACTAAACCTCTCAGGATCAAATCGAGATGGATTGGGAAAGTATTTCGGATCATGATGTAGGCTTACAATCGGAATCAAGATAGCTTCCCCGACTTTCACGTCACAGCTTATCTCGTCTGTCTTAATTCTGTAAGGTTTCACACATTTCCGATCCGTTGCAACACCAGGCGGCCAATAACGAAGACTTTCTACAAAAATCAAGAAATAAATGGACACGAGATTAGATAGAAATATTTTGCAAACTAAGGATGACTAAGGCCATTTACCTGAAATAACCATATCCAGATATGTCATTTTCTGAAGAGCTTCGTATGTCAATGGTTTTCCGCCAAGACTTTCTCTAGTAGCATCGACTTCTAGTAGAAGTTTCTTCTGGACTTCTGGATTAACTGCTAATTCATGTGCTGTAAAGCACATGCAAGTACTACTAGTATCGAAACCAGCCAGGAAGAAAATCAAACACTGGGCAGTTAAATCATCGTCTACGAATTCTAGGAGTGTAATGGATTATTTAAGAAAATAAATTTACAAAGATTTAAAACTATATTCATTCTTACTGCTTTGATGAATAGCTTCTCCGATTTTGGTTTCCTGAACAACGGCAAATCCTTCACTTAAACTCTCTTGTCCTTCTTCTTCATGATGAAGTTTACCCTTTCGAGCTTGAATTAAAAGATTAATCATATCGGGACGATAAATGTTTTCACGTTCTCGGTGATGAATTGTATCCCAAACAAGATTTCTGAAGAATGAACTAAATTCTTTAGTAAACAAAGAAATTCCTAAAGCCTGTAAATAAATATACAGAAGAAATAGTATAACACATCCTGAGAGATTACAAGTTCAACAAGATTCTCACCTTGGATATTGTGGGAAACTGAAGCAACATGAAGAAATATAAACTACGGATTCCACTAAAATCTGATGCTTTCTTTCCAAATTCGTAAAACTGATTATTTTTCTCATGAAAAGAATCAACCTTAATCCCAAAAGCACACGTTGCAATAACATCATTGGTGAATCTTGTAAAGAGATCCTTCATTTCCATTAAGATTGGTTTGCCATTTTTGACATCCTTTTCCAAAAAGTCCACGGTTGCGGAAGAACATTCAGAAACCAGTTGAAACATAGTTCTCATCTTGCTTCCTGTAAAAGCCGGACTAAGAGTTGATCTCATGTCTTTCCACCGTTGCCCCTTGAGTGACAGTAAGTTCCGTCCGAATAATGGATCATGAGTTTCGTCCAAGTTCAGGCGATGATCAAGAAAATGATCAAAATCTTTCACTGCTATTTGTTTGATTAATTCAGGATCTCGAACTAAGAAAAGCGGTCTTCGAAACTCAAAGATACCATAAAACCTAAACATTAGAAACGTCATTATTAGATATATATCTGAACAAGTTTCAATGGGATGTTTTTTTTCTTACTTTTCGGTAGGAAAATAATTATACATCTCAGAAATAGCATCTGAAAAAGATTTCGTTTGTAGAACCATATGCCTAAAGTTCCCTAAGAGTGGTACTGGCGGAATGAACTTGAGGTTCCTCCTTTTGAAAGTATCGTAAGTTGCAGTGCTCCATTTGTAGACAAAATACCCAAGAACAGCTATTAAAACGCTCCACTTGGAGAATATCAATGCGACTAAAGAACTTATTATAAAATAAATCATTTTCACTTAACTTTTACTGAAATCAACTGATCGCGATGGAAATTCTACACAGGTTTATATACACTTGGTTTGCCGATAAAATGTTCAACAGATAAAAATTCACACAGACCATTTCATCAACAATTAGGTATATACTGAGAATACACAGCCAAAAATACATAGTAAATGGGCAAATGAGTTAAACATCAAAAAATTATGACTTTAGCGACAATGTTTGGTCAAGCAAACATTTTGTATTATGATGAATAAGCAGATTTTCATTCAATTCCATGAACTGTACTAAGAAATTAGTCACGAACCACCCAGATTTTGCTATAAAGCTTTATTGACGTGTGCCTATCCACGTATTCATTAAAATTAAATCCCAAACGGCTAAAGATATTGACTTGGGGTTTTTTTTTGAGAACCTCAAATCAGTGAATTCTAAATAACAGGTTTTGCAACTTGAAAACAAAACAAAGAGTTTACGCCTAATGCCCAGCGCACAATAACATTTGTTTAGTAAACATGTTTTTGACACTTCAATGAGAGTGAATGAGATCTAGATCTAGTCATCTCGCTCATTCTCATGGTAAATTTTGAAAACATGTTTACAAACAAAAGTTATTGTGCGCTGGTCATAACGCACAACAACTTTTGTTTAGTAAACATGTTTTTGACATTTCAATGAGAGTGAGTGAGATCTAGATCTAGGAGATCTAGTCATCTCTCTCACTCTCATAAAAATTTTAATACATGTTTACAAAACAAAAGTTATTGTGCTCTGGTCATTATACGAGTATTTAATGATAATTTATTTTTCCTCTTACATACAAGTCTATAGGAAAGATACAAATGTATAAGAAGACACATACAAGTACAGAGGTGTGCAAGAACCGTTGAAACCGAATAAACGTCAAAATAAGTTTGTTCAAGTAGTGTTTTGACGACTGACGTACAAGTTTCTAAGTTTATAGGAACGAGTATTTGATCTGCAATAATTTTGAAATGAAAATTATATGAAAAACTCCATTTTGTAATGATTTATATTTTTTAAATTATTTCATCAAAATGTATTTAATTAACTTTATTTTTTTTTCTGACCAGTTACAGTTTTTGCTTTTCATTTGTTTGTGACCACTCTTAATTCCCTTCTCTCAAACCATTTTAAGATATTTTTAAAATGAAAAAAAAAAACTTTTTTAATCCTTGGTAAGGACAAGAAGACCCGATATTCTGCATATTTTCGAAGCCGAAAAAAACTGTGCGCAATAGCTTTTTATGCACATAAAAAAAATGTATAGGGTAACGAGTGGTATTTCGGGACATTTTTTAGGACTTTCAAGTTTCAAACAGCTTAACGACTTCTCAAATATTTTTTTTCTTTGTTGATACAAATATTTATGTTCCTTATGCTATCCAGACTGAGATTCTTATCGAAAAATTTTGAAAAATGCATAATTTTTTATACAAAATAGCAAAAAATGTAAAAAAGTAAGAGTGGTATATTTCGGGACAGTTGCGTATTTCGGGACAGACAAAAGTCGCTATTATGCAAATAAATTTCACCGAGCCTGATTATTTACCTTTAAGTAGAAGTTTTAAACTTTACTCTTTCATAAAAAAATTGTTTGAATTTCACTTTTAAAGTGACTTAAATCGAAAAAACTAAGCACTGTTTGTGCTGACATCTGCAAAATTGACCACACTGAAAGTTTTTTTAAAAAGTGAAATGTGACACTCACAATTCACGCGTATTTCACGCTTTAAAATAAATAAAATTTCAGAACTTTTATGCTTTTATGCTTTTCTGATACGTAAAGAGCTTAATATTTCATATAGAACTTAAAAATAATTAGAAAACAAATATTTATAGGATTTTTGATGTGTCCCAAAATACCTATATTATGTGCCGAAAAGCACCTTGTCCAGAAATACCACACGTTACCCTACCTATAGGAGATTCCTTTCCAATTAGTTACATACACGTCGTAATATATGCAAACATTATTGTTGCAAACACAATGTATGCAACATAATTATGATTTTATAGTATTTGGCATCTAGAATGACTAGGTACCTAATTCCTTGCTTTAAGATAAAGCCAGAATCCTTTCTCTGGTTTCAAAAAGAATCCCGATTTAATCACTTTCAGTGGAACTTGTGTCTTCTCGGATACTTCAAAAGTGAACTTAGTCAAGATGTAGTAAATAATGGCCTTGGTCTCCATCAACGCAAATCTTGATCCTATGCAGTTTCTTGGACCAACTCCGAAAGGGATATACGTGAACGGATTTATCTTGTGCTTATTCTCCTCACTAAACCTCTCAGGATCAAATCGAGATGGATTGAGAAAGTACTGGGGATCATGATGAATGCTTACAATGGGAATGAAGATAGTTTCTCCGACATTCACATCACAGCTTATCTCGTCCGTCCTTATTGTGTAAGGTTTTACACATTTCCGATCGGTTATAATACCAGCTGGCCAATAACGAAGACTTTCTATTAAGTTCAAGGAAGCAGACATGATAGTCTTTTTTAAACTCACGAGGACTGAAGCCATTTACCTGACATTACCATATCCAAATATTTCATATTTTGAAGAACTTCATATGTCAATGGTTTTCCGCCAAGACTTTCTCTAGTAGCATCGACTTCTAGTAGAAGTTTCTTCTGAACTTCTGGATTAACTGCTAATTCGTGAGCTGTAAAGCACAAACTGGAGCTAGTCGTATCGGAACCAGCCAGGAAGAAATTCAAACACTGGGCAGTTAGGTCGTCTTCAACTAAATCTAAGAGTCAATTTGGAAGATTATTAATGCCAAACTTTGATATTTAATTTATTCTTACTTCTTTCGTGAATAACTTCTCCGATTTTAGTGTCCTGCACCACGGCAAATCCTTCATTCAAAGTTTCCTGTCTCTCTTCTTCGTTTTGAAGTGTCCCCTTTCGAGCTTCAATCAGAAGATTAATCATATCCGGACGATAAATATTTTCACGTTCTCGATGATGAATTGTATCCCAAACAAGATTCCTGAAGAAGTCATGGAACTCTTTCTCAAATAGAGAGATTCCAAATATCTACACAAAATATTTATATACACAAAATAGACACTTAAAAACGTTTTAGAGCTCAACAGGCTTTACCTTATATAGTATGGGAAAGTGAAACAATGCAAAATAATAGAGACCACGAATACCACTGAAATTGGTTATTTTCCTTCCAAATTTGTAAAGCTGATTATCTTTTTCATTGAGAGAATCCACCTTGATCCCAAAAGCACATGTTGCAATAACATTGGTAGTGAATCTTGTAAAAAGGTCTTTCATGTCCGTTAGAAGTGGTTTTCCATCTTTTACTTCCTTTTCCAAAAAGTCCACAGTTGCAGAGGAACATTCAGAAATCAGCTGAAACATGGTTCTCATCTTGCTACTGGTAAATGCTGGTCCAAGTGTCGATCTCATGTCCTTCCACCGTTGTCCTTTGAGAAAAAGTAAGCTTCTTCCCAATAATGGATCATGAGTTTCATCCAAATTAATTCGATGGTTAAGAAAATGATCAAAATCTTTCACTGCCATTTGTTTGATTAATTCAGGATCTTTGATCAAGAAGAGTGGACTTCTCATCTCAAATATTCCAAAGAATCTAAAGAAATTTTGTTACTAAAGCTGTCTACACATATGCGCATTTTTTAAAAAAATTCTTTAAAAAAATTTTTAAAAAATAAGAATGGGTCGGTTTTTTTTACAAAATTGCTTACATACTAGGCAAATTTCTGTAAAAAATCCATTTTTTTACAAAAATTTTCACTAGTGTAGAGCCGATTCTTTTTAAAAGCCTTTTTAGGGTTATTTTTTAAAGAATTTTTTTAAAAAATGCTCATAGTGTGTAGACAGCCTAAAGGAAAATGCGTTTCATATGCAAGCTAATATCATCGACTGACTTTTCTTTTGGATAGTAGTTATAAAGATCACGAGCCACATCTGAAAAGTTTTTTGTTTTAAAAATTACGTGGAAAAAGTTTCCAAAAAGTGGTACAGGCGGTATGAACTTGACTCCTCTTTTTGCAAAAGTGTCGTAAGTTGCAGTGCTCCATTTGTAGATAATATATCCAAAAAGAAGTGCAAAAACTGTCCAGATAGATAATATTATATCTACTACATTATTAATGTTATATCCGAGCATTTTTAAACTTCTAACTTCACTGTCAATTGTTAAACTGATTTTAAACAAAGTTATGTAGTCTCTTATATACCTCTCATTAATTAGTAAAAATACCTTTAATAGCTATTATATAATTACGACAGAGCATTACATTCAAACTACTATTTTTAACTCGTAGCTATAATTTTTAAGA
The DNA here is from genome assembly GCF_024763615.1 of Phlebotomus papatasi. Taxonomy (NCBI): domain Eukaryota; kingdom Metazoa; phylum Arthropoda; class Insecta; order Diptera; family Psychodidae; genus Phlebotomus; species Phlebotomus papatasi. The sequence continues at coordinate 17,400,108 of NC_077222.1, forward strand.
ATATAGGGAAAACTGGGGCAGCACTAAATATGGAGTAGTACTGAACAGTGATTTTTGTTTCTAAACCACTTGGGCTATGACGAACATTGCTTCATTGGACAATCATCCCTTCAGTATCTATGAATTCATACAGGTCTCGTCCTCTGAAGTCTAATATCTAATTAAAAAATCGCAGTATTCGATGCTACACCCTGTTCGGTAGTGCTCCAGATTCCCTTATACACTGAGAAAACTTTGAAAGGTATTTTCACAAATCGTATGTTTAGAGTTTAGATTATACTCCCTCAAAACATAGTAAAAAACTAGTGATAAGCCCAGATAAACTTATGGTAGCTGAGATTCTTTACAGGTGACCTCGAAATGCGTGCAACTCGGGGTGCTTGCAACTCGGAATACGTGAAAATTCGATTGTGAGTTGAATTTTGGGGGTAAAGAATCGCGTCGAGTAAACGGTTCTCGGACACCGAAATGGATAAAATTGACTCCTCGCGATTCTTTACCCCCAAAATTCAACTCACAATCGAATTTTCACGTATTCCGAGTTGCAAGCACCCCGAGTTGTACGCATTCCGAGGTCACCTGTAAAGAATCTCAGCTACCATAAGCTTATCTGGGCTTATCACTGGTCATTTACTATTTTAAATAGTCTGAGTGGGGAAGACCAACAAAAGAAAAAAAAGTTCATTGAAATCGGTTAATAAACATAAGACATAGAGTCCGGTCCATATGGGTATAGTAAGGGTCGGGGTACAGTGGGTTGGGGTAGAGACGGATGGAACCCATCGTTAGAAAGATCTTGATCTCAGATATAATATAAACTAAAATTTTGTCATAATCGCTTCAGAAACACCAACCAATAAAAAGGCATTTTTATTTGAAAATCAAAAAAAATTTCAAAAACGGGAAATCGAAAAATTTTGATTTTTAACTGTTTATAAGTATTGTGGAGTACTGTATTCTCTGAAAAGTTGAACTCAAAATTTTGAGTTTAACTGGTATTTTTTCTTTTTTGAAAATGTTGTAAAAATTTGAATATTTTTTTTTTAAAAAATAAGCGCAAAATTGGAAGCTCGCCTTTTCAGGGAATGTAGTACTCAATGTTATACTGATCAACAGTAAAAAAATGAAAATTTTTGAGATTGGGGTTTTTAAAAAAAAAAATTATTTTTTAATTTAAAAAAAAATCAAAAAATCGTTACAAAAAAACTTGAGCTGATAATACGAAAAGTAAGATATCGTTTTAAAGAGAATAAAATTATCTTTCAAATAAAAAAGAATAAGAAGAAATCTCAACCCGTTCGCAAGATAGAGCATTTTGAAAAATTTGCCAAAAATCTCATTTGATGAATGAAGCACGAGACGCCATCTTTGGCGCCGTGTATCTCCGGCCAGGAATTTTTTTTGGGCGAAAACAAAATAGGGGTATATTATTTTATCGTTTATTTTAACATATGTAAAATTCAGAAACATCTGAGACCATGAACCCGCGATTTGCGATTTTTTCGGTCGTCTTGAGATGGATTGGCCCATATACTTATTTTTGTTGCGTTGATTAATTTAGTTAGGGCACATTAAATCTTTGTTCCAAAAGATTACTTCTAAATAATCTGTAAATTTATTTTCAATTTATCATATTTTGGCCAAAGATGACTTTTTTCATTGTTTTTATTCGTTTGTATTGGAGCTAAATAACTTGATGTTCTTGAAGAATCATCTGTTATCACAATTTCCGGTAAATAAATTCTTAATTGCCCTTAAGGAATAATTTACAGCATATGCTACATTGCGAAATTCGTATTTAAAAAAAAGTCCAAATAGTATAATTTGTTCAAATAATTTTTATTTTAGTATAGTTTTTTAAACAATATTCTTATTTCTTGGCTTAAGATCTACCCAGAAGCCTTTTTCTGGTTTCAAAGCAAATCCCGACTTAGCGAGTTTCAGTGGAACCTGCGTTTTTTCGGATACTTCAAAGGTAAACTTGGTCAAGATGTAGTAAATGATGGCCTTGGTCTCCATCAATGCAAATCTCGATCCTATGCAGTTTCTTGGACCAACTCCGAAAGGAAGATATGTGAACGGAGTAATATCGCGCTTGTTTTCCTCACTAAATCTTTCAGGATCAAATCGTGATGGATTGGTAAAGTATTTTGGATCATGATGTAGGCTCACAATCGGAATCAGGATAGCTTCTCCGACTTGCACATCACAGTTTACTTCATCCGTTTTTATTGTATAGGGCTTGACGCATTTGCGATCAGTCGCAATAGCGGGTGGCCAATATCGGAGACTCTCTATTTTACGAATTTATTAAAAATATATTAGCTTATATTTGAATTAATTTAAACACTGTGTAGTTGATCACGTACCTGATATTACCATATCAAGATAAGGCATATTCTGTAGATCTTCGTAACCCAAAGGTTTTCCAGCCAGTTTTTCCTTTGTAGCATCCACTTCTGCAATGAGTTTCTTCTGGACGTCTGGATTAGCTGCTAATTCATGAGCCGTAAAACACATACATGTACTAGCTGTATCGAATCCAGCTAAGAAGAAGATAAGGCACTGGGCCGTTAAATCGTCTTCTTCGAGTTCTGAAAATGTCAATAAAAAAATATTAGTTCTGTGTAAAAAGAGATTATCAGGATGTTACATACTGCTCTGGTGAATAGCTTCTCCAACATGAGTTTCCTCAACAGTAGCAAATCCTGCATTTTCTGTTTCCTCTTCCTCGTGCTTTAGCTTTCCTTTTCGAGCTTGGATCAGGAGATTAATCATATCCGGCCGGACGATGTTCTCACGTTCTCTGTGCCGAATTGTGTCCCAAACGAGGTTTCTGAAGAACGCACAAAATTTATCCGAAAACAGTTTGACTCCTAAAGCCTGCAAGAATATCGATTTTCAAAATGTAAAATCGTAAGTGAGGTTATTCACTGAGAGGATGAAACCTTTGCAATTGTTGGGAATTGGAGCATAATAAAGAAGTACAGGCTTCGGATTCCACTAAAATCTGATGATTTCTTTCCATGAAGATAAAACTCGTTATCTTTGTTGTTGAAAGAGTCCACCTTGATCCCGAAAGCGCACGTTGCAATAACATCATTGGTGAATCGTGTAAAGAGATCCTTCAATTCCATTAAGAGTGGTTTGCCATCTTTTACTTCCTTTTCCAAAAAGTCCACGGTTGCGGAAGAACATTCAGAAACCAATTGGAACATGGTTCTCATCTTGCTTCCTGTAAAAGCTGGACTAAGGGTTGATCTCATGTCCCTCCACCGTTGACCTTTTAATGAAAAAAGATTGCGTCCGAATAATGGATCATGAGTTTCGTCCAAGTTCAGGCGATGATCAAGAAAATGATCAAAATCTTTCACTGCTATTTGTTTGATCAATTCAGGATCCTTAACCATGAAAAGTGGTCTCCTCATTTCAAACATTCCATAAATCCTAAACAAAATTTTAATTATAAAGACAAATGTCTTTCATGTCTTTTGGAGACTAAACTCACTTTTCTTTCGGATAGTAATTGTAGAGATCTCGGGTCGCATCTGAGAAATTTTTAGTTTGCAAAATTATATGATGAAAATTGCCAAGAAATGGAACAGGTGGAATGAATTTGAGGCCTCTCTTTTCGAAAGTATCGTAAGTAGCTGTGCTCCATTTGTAGAAAATATATCCAAGAACAGCCACCAAAAGAGTCCATTTGGAAAATACCAAACCGACTACACAACTTATTGCGCAACCGATCATTTTACGCACAATTGAAGTTGAAGTTCACGGTCAAAAACAGAAATGAACTAATGGTATTTTAATGCTACCCGGTCTTTTATACCAGAAGATGAGTTAACTGTTTACTATCTTATCGACTTCTTCTATAAAAGAGATATACATGTATGCAATATAAGTCTACGCTATTGTTACTAATATGAGTGTTTAATACATATTTTTGTGATTTTTTTATTCTCTTGTGTGAATTTAGTTGTAACTGAATAGTAGTATATCCAACCACGGAACGAAGCTATACTCCCACATATCACAACACATACATATACACTATCATCTCTATATACCACAGGCTTGATACAAACCAATGGAGAACTTTTTGAATGTCATAGTGGTCCATAAGACCGATACTTTCAAACCAAAAGAAAGAAAAAAAACAATATTTTCCAATTTTAATCATTATTAAAAGAATTATAAATGTTTTTCCTTTAACCTTTTATTAAAGGGATAATAAATTTTTGGTGAAAATGAATCTCAAATACAATTTTGCTGTCAAATTGTTTTTCTATTAAAATTTTATTCACTTCGCGGCTTAAGATTTACCCAGAAGCCTTTTTCGGGTTTCATAAAGAACCCAGATTTGGAAAGTTTTAAGGGAATTTGTGTCTTCTCGGATACTTCAAATGTGAACTTGGTCAAGATGTAGTAAATGATAGCCTTGGTCTCCATCAATGCAAATCTCGATCCAATGCAGTTTCTTGGACCAACTCCGAAAGGAAGATATGTGAACGGAGTGATGTTGTGCCTATTCTCCTCACTAAACCTCTCAGGATCAAATCGAGATGGATTGGGAAAATACTGTGGATCGTGATGAAGGCTCACGATAGGTATTATAATAGGCTCTCCAACTTTCACGTCACAGCTAGTAGTGTCTGTCTCAATTCTGTAAGGTTTTACACACTCACGATCAGTTCCAGCAGTCGGTGGCCACTTTCGAAGGGTCTCTGTATTAAAACCAAAAAATATTGTATAATAGCAATTACAGCTTTTTGATATTAATAAAATACAAACCCGAAATGACCATATCCAGATAATGCATATGTTGAAGCGATTCATAAGTTAGAGGTTTATCACCGAGCTTTTCTTTCATGGCATCTACTTCTACAAGGAGTTTCTTCTGAACTTCTGGATTCACAGCTAGTTCATGAGCTGTGAAGCACATACACGTACTACTGGTTTCGAATCCAGCCAAGAAAAAGATCAAACATTGGGCTGTTAAATCATCTTCCTGGAGCTCTGGAAAAGTGTGATTGAAAATTAATGTAATAACTCTAAAAATTAAAGAATAAATTAATAAATGAAGTGGTGTTTTCGGAGGGAAAGTCCGTCCGGATGCGGCAACACTATTTGGGGAGTTTTCAATCCAATATCAAAAACTACTTCTTCTCCAGAGCTTTCGACACGCACCGTGTCTTCCTCAGTGGTCGAGTGTTGTCAGAGATCTGGGGGTTTCATTGGATAAGGACTGTTTTGCATTATTGGTGGGAAATTTCCAGGATTTTCACAAAAAATATCAAAGGATGCATCAAACCCTCTTCAATTATTAAATGATTGAATGCACCAATGCAAAACAACCCCTATCCAACGAAACCCACAGACCTCTAACAACACTCGACCACTGAGAAAGACACGGTGCGTGTCGAAAGCTCTGGAGAAGAAGTAGTTTTTGATATTGGGTTGAAAACTCCTCAAATAGTGTTGCCGCATCCGGACGGACTTTCCCTCCGAAAACACCAACACGACAATTTTCAAGGGGTTACTAAAATTTGAAATACCGACACATTTTATCGTTTGAATCTATAGGATCCACGGAATCACTCGTAAGATTCTAATAGAATCTGAAATGATATTCCTTCAAGAATCACTGGAATCAAATGGAATCACAGACACATTCCTAATCAATATTTCGCGACAGATAATGATAAGCTATAGGCTAATTCAAAACCTGCTTCAATTGGAAATTTTTCGCTACTCCAAATGGAAACGTCATTGTTTTCATGATAAATACAGTACTAAATTGCTATATTTATATATATTCTATACCACAGTTTCATTATTTAGTTAATTTTGCTCCAAATAAAGCAAAAATCCATTCATATTCACAAGTTTTAATTTGTTAATTTCTCAGAAAAATTAAAAGTGTACCTTTTCACCATTGAATTTTTCATAGATCGACCATGTTTTCCAATGAAAAACACAATAAGGTGACTGTTGTTTATTCGTTTTGTTTAATATTTAATGTCATATTTCTGGCTAATTTTGGTTAAATTAAATGCTAATCTTTATTGTTAACGGTACGTGAAGTTTTCAAATGAAATAATTACCTATTTTGTGAACAAAAAGAGTTTTTCTGAAGTATCTGCAAATGCTTCAATAGGAAACCCCGGAAATATGATTTTTTTCTGGAGAGATTTTCTTATTGTTTTAGATGGGAAAAGAGAAAAGACCAAAAATAAGAATAAATTCTGCACTCAAGAGCAACTCAACAAGGTTTTGGAAGCCTTTCGCCGTGGCTTCACTTACATTATTTGTCTCCAATTAGAAAATTTCCCTTGTCTCCATTTGGATTAATTTATTTCCAATAGAAGCATTTTACAGTAACAGTAACATTCTAGAAGAGTCAAGGAACAAATTTATGTAATTCTCTTCAGAAAAAATATCAACTTAATGTGTTGAATCTTCTGTCAGAGTTAAAGCGTCTGGAAATGGTTTTGAATTAGGACATTTACCCTAGTACATTACAGATTTCTATGGATATGTTTAATTTTTCAAAGGAATCCAGTTACGATCTGTTTTTCGAGGGAATCACCGTGCCGATTTATACGATTTTGTCGGATTTAGACAAAGGGTACAAAAGCGTTTTCATGGATCTGAGTGAGTAGCTTTCCGTTCCAGGAAATTGCATTTTAAGTTTGAGGATCCCAAAGCGATGTTCTTCGAGACCAAAAGAGCTTTTAAACTTTATATGCTTGAAAATCAGAATCAATCTTATTGCAATCATATCTTTTTGATGATTTTAAGTGGTTTTGATAGCACATAATCAGATTTAATTGATTTCCAAAAATAAGTACTAGCTTTTTTTTATTTCAAGGAAAAGGGATTGAGATCACCTTCCCTTTTTTAACTTTCTTGCTTTCTGTTAAAAGTTCACAATAAATTAATTTTCAAATCGTTTTTTTTTCAATGATATCAACATATTTTCAGATAAAAGAAATATTTTTCGCATGTTTAAAATCAAAAATTTAATTAAGGCTTTTTCTTGAAGCTGGAAAATTTTGATCAAAAATGGACTAATAATGCTATTTTTAGAGTTTCTTTGAAAACTTTCTTTCAAAAATTGAATTTTAACCCTATTTTGATTATTTTGAAGCCTGATGTAGAAAGCTTTCTGACTAGATATTTCTTAAACCTGTTCCATAGCAACATTGTATAAGGGGTCTCGGATTTATGCATATCGAGATTCGGGATTATGCAAGCACATCTATGCATCTTTGCCTATCACAAGGAGCTTATTTGTGAAATCATTTTTGATCTAATCCCTAAATGTATGCAATTTTTTGAGGCGATAAATTTGAAATGTATAACTTTATGAACCGTGGACGCTGAAAATAAGCCAAGAAATTGGTTCCAACAATATTTTGCATATTTTACAGTGTTTCCGTAACTTATTCAAAAGAAGTCTCTTAAAAGTATGAGAAAATTCTTTAATGTATAAAGTCGTTTCGCGCGTTTTTTTCTCCGTGACGAAAGCAAGCATAATCCCGGGATCCCCTGTAGCTCTTCCTATTGTTCAAAAAGTACCTTGATCGTATTTGGCAACATCTAAAATTCGATAAATTCGAAGATATCGGGAATGTCGGGAATAAACAGAATCACAGAATGGAATAATTAAGAATCACAGAATACCGAATTGAATTATTAAGAGAATCACACATTTGGAAGCACTAGAATCACATTTGGGATTACAAGGAATAAACGGAATATGGACACAAATTTTCGATCTTGACTAACCCCTTGGCAATTTTCTACAGTAAATAAATAAATACACAATATTCTTACTACTCTGGTGAATAGCTTCTCCGACGTGAGTTTCCTGGACCACAGCGTATCCTTCCTTTTCATTAACTTCATCGTCATGTTTAAGTTTTCCTTTTCGAGCTTGAATTAGGAGATTAATCATATCCGGACGGACTATATTCTCACGTTCTCTATGTCGAATGGTATCCCAAACAAGTTTCCTGATGAATGTTGAGAATTTCTCTGAGAATAGAGAAATTCCTAAAACCTAGGAACCACATTATATCAGAAATTTTTAGAGGATATCGAGTCTACTATAAATTCAAACCTTATATAATTTTGGAAATAACATCAGCATGAAAAAGTAAATGGTGCGGAGTTTACCAAAATTGGATCCTTCTTTCCCGTATAAGTAGAATTCATTGTTTTTGTCTTTGAGAGAATCAACTTTAAGCCCAAAAGCACATGATGCGATAACATCATTGGTATATCGTGAGAACATATCCTTTAAGTCTGTTAAAAGGGGTTTGCCTTCCTTAATTTCTTTTTCTAAAAAGTTTACGGTGTCAGAACAGCATTCAGAAACCAGTTGAAACATGGTCCTCATCTTGCTACCGGTAAAAGCTGGACTTAAGGTGGAACGCATATCCCTCCATCTTTGGCCTTTCAGAGTTAAAAGATTTCGTCCGAATAGTGGTTCATGACTCTCATCAATATTTATTGGATGGTCGGAAAAGTGATCAAAATCTTTGACAGCAATTTGTCTGATCAACTCTGGATCACGGATCCAGAAAATCGGCCTTCGCATTTGAAACACACCACAAAATCTAAACAAGATCATACATCAGCAAAAACTTTAATATATTTTTAGATAATTTTTAAACTCACTTTTCATTAGGAAAGTACCAGTAGAGTTCATGAAATCCATCCACGAAAGTTTTCGTTTGCAAAATAATATGTTTAAAGTTCCCAAAGAGTGGTATTGGTGGGATGTACTTAATACCACGCTTTTCGAAGGTATCGAACGTTGCAATGCTCCATTTGTAGGCAAAATATCCAAGAATAGCTGATATAAGGGTCCATTTAGAGAATATTACATGCACTAAACAATTTATTGCACAACCGACCATTTTGCGCGCAATCTTAATGAAAACTCTGGACTTCTACTCAAATTCAAATGATGATATTTTTATTCTTTACACTCGTTTTTGTGTATCATAGAATGACTCGAAGAAATTTTACAAAACACTGAATACATTTGAACTGTTATCAACTCGTGATGTGAGAAAGGCACTCAGACAGTTTTGATATCGCAAATCGTAAATAAGAAGTGTTAAATAAATAATATTCTCTCAATGGATCTTGACACCTAGAGCCAAAATTTAATAATGAGTAGTAGTGGAAAGCTTACTGCTAAAAGAAGTCTCACGCCGACAATATTATATGATACCAGTACACATCTGAGTGTATGTAGTTGTTTCATGATATCACAAAAATTTGTGAACTTTATAGGAACCACCACAGAAATAAAAGGCAAAAAACAAATGGTCAGTAAAAAGTCAAAAGTGGTCAGCAGAAAATCAAATTTGATCAGCAAATAATTCGAAATAATCAGCAAAAATTTTCAATTTTGTCAGTAAAAAGTTAAATTCGAGTTGATCAGTAAAAACTTAAAAATTAATCTGCAAAAAATTAAAAATGATCAGTAAAAAGAAAATATGGTCAGTAAAAAATTAAAAATGAACAGCAAAAATATTCGAGTTGATCAGCAAAAAATTAAAAGGTCAGTAAAAAATTAAAAGTGGTCAGTAAAAAATAAAAATCGGTCAGTAAAAAATTAAAAACGAGCAGTAAAAAATAAAAATCGGTCAGTAAAAAATTAAAAGTGGTCAGTAAAACAAAATAAAAATTGGTCAGTAAAAAATTAAAAGTGAACAGTAAAAAATTAAATGTGGTCAGTAAAAAATTAAAAGAGGCCAGTAAAAAATTAAAAGTGGTCAGTAAAAAATTAAAAGTGGGCTCTAAAAAATACAAATTGGTCAGTAAAAAATTAAAAACGAGCAGTAGAAAATATAAATTGGTCAGTAAAAAATAAAATTTGATCAGTAGAAAATCAAAAGTGGTCAGCAAAAAATAAAAAGTGGTCAGTAAAAAATAGAAAGTGATCAGCAAAAAATTAAAAGTGATCAGTGACTTTTTTTACTGACCATATTTTATTTTTCACTGATCACTTTTAATTTTTTTGGCTGATAACTTTTAATTTTTTGCTGACCACTTTTTATTTTTTACTTACCACTTTTTGTTTTTTACTGACCATTTTTTAATTTTTTACTGCTCATTTTTAATTCTTTCCTGATCACTTTTTAACTTTTTACTGATCATTTCGAATATTTCTACTGCTCGTTTTAAATTTTTTGCTGACCACTTTTTATTTCTTACTGCTCATTTTTAATTTTTTGCTGCTTTTTTAAATATTTTTACTGATCATTTTTAATTTGTTGCTGACCAAATTCAATATTTTTACTGTTCATTTTAAATTTTTTACTGACCACTTTTTATTTTTTACTTACCACTTTTTGTTTTTTACTGATCATCTTTTATTTTTCACTGATCACTTTTCACTTTTTACTGATCATGCTTAATTTTTTGCTGACGACTTTTTATTTTTTACTCACCGCTTTTAATAAAGTACTGCTCTTTTTTAATTTTTTACTGGATCTTTTTAAACTTTTTGCTGCCCTTTTTTAATTTTTTACTGACCATTTTTTTTACTGATCATTTCGAATTTTTTGCTGACCAAATTTGACTTTTTACTGCTCGTTTATTCAATGCCGAAATAAAACAACACAGAATTATATTCATATTCATGTTTTTTCTTTATCTCCACACATCATGAAAGAAAACATAATAAAATTCTCAAAAGAAATTTTTATGTATTCCTTGGTTTAAGATCTACCCAAAAACCTTTCTCACCCCTCAAAAATAGTCCAGATTTGGCAAGTTTTAAGGGAATTTGAGTCTTTTCGGATACTTCAAAGGTGAACTTGGTCAAGATGTAGTAAATGATGGCCTTGGTCTCCATCAATGCAAATCTCGATCCTATGCAGTTTCTTGGACCAACTCCAAAAGGAATATACATGAACGGATTTATCTTATCCTTGTTCTCCTCGCTGAACCTTTCAGGATCAAATCGAGATGGATTGGGAAAATACTGCGGATCGTGATGAAGGCTCACGATAGGTATTATAACAGCCTCTCCGACTTTCACATCACAGCTAATAGTGTCTGTTTTAATTGTGTAAGGCTTACAACATTCCCGGTCCGTTGCAACAGCCGGTGGCCACTTTCGAAGGCTCTCTGTATAAAAAAAAGAAAACATTAACTATTGCTTTAGAATTTTAGCATTTGGGAACACAAACCAGAAACTACCATATCTAGATAATGCATGTCTTGAAGCAATTCATAGGTCAAAGGCTTCCCATCGAGCTTTTCTTTCATAGCATCTACTTCTACAAGGAGTTTTTTCTGAACTTCTGGATTCACAGCTATTTCATGAGCTGTGAAGCACATACACGTACTACTGGTTTCGAATCCAGCCAAGAAAAAGATCAAACATTGAGCTGTTAAATCATCTTCCTGGAGTTCTGAAAATAATTAAAACTCACTGCTTAACTTATGACAGAAATCAAGTTTAATATTTACTTACTGCTCTTATCAATAGCTTCTCCGACGTGAGTTTCTTGGACCACGGCGAATCCTTCCTTATAATTTACTTCAACTTCATGCTTAAGCTTGCCCTTTCGAGCTTGGATTAGAAGATTAATCATATCCGGACGAATAATATTTTCACGCTCTCTATGCCGAATTGTATCCCAAACAAGATTTCTGAAAAATTTTGAAAATGCCTCTGAGAAAAGGTTGAGTCGCAAAACCTGAAAAATGAAGATATTTGAAAATATTTGCAATATCAATTGCCCAATTACTCATCACCTTAGATAATTTTGGAAATATCATTTGCATGAAGAAGAATAAAGTACCCAATCCTTCCAGATTTGTAGCTTCTTTGCCATACAAATAGAATTCGTTGTTTTTATCTTTGAGAGAATCAACTTTAAGTCCAAAAGCACATGATGCAATAACGTTGTTAGTATACTTGGAGAAAAGATCCTTAAGATCAGTTTGTCGAACTTTTCCGTTAGCATCGTTTTCTAGGAAGCTTATGACTTCGGAACAGCATTCAGAAACCAATTGGAACATGGTCCTCATCTTGCTTCCGGTAAAGGCTGGGCTTAAGGTGGAACGCATTTCCCTCCATCTTTGACCCTTGAGTATCAAGAGATTTCGACCAAAAAGCGGTTCGTTTCTCTCATCAATGTTGAATCGATGATCGAGAAAGTGATCGAAATCTTTCACAGTAATTTGCTTGATCAACTCTGGATCACGGATCATGAAACGTGGTTTCCTCATCTCAAATACACCAAAAACTCTAAAAGGTATAATAAAATTAAAATTATCACTTTTGTCTTTTTTTTTAATTGAAAATAAACTCACTTTTCATTAGGAAAGTACCGATAGAGTTCATGAATGCCATCCATAAAATTCTTCGTTTGAAAAATAAGATGCTTAGTGTTTCCAAAGAGTGGTATTGGAGGGATGAACTTGATACCACGCTTTTCAAATGTATCAAAAGTAGCCGTGCTCCATTTGTAGACAAAATATCCAAGAACAGCCACTAAAAGACTCCATTTGGAGAACAATAAACCGGATAAGATACTAATTGCAAAATAGATCATATTGCTAATTTTGGTCCACTGAACTATTTGCGAGCGCACACACAGGTCGACTGAATTATCGATAGAACATTGCGAGATTTTTATACTTACTTTGATACTCTATGAGTCACAAAACCTGTGTAAGTAAAATTCAAGAGCAATAAAGTTTAATTCAATCTTGGTCTCCTTAACGATAAGGACATGCAAGAATTTAAGTAAAATACAAAATTGATCTTCTCAAAAATACTTTAATGCTTAATTCATACTAAATACTTTAATACTTTAATTCAATCAAGAATTGAAAATTTGTAATATTAGTTATACATTTTATGCAATTTTACTCATGCTTTTTGTCATTTACGCTTCTTGAGATACAAAAAATTTACAGCCATCCGGCGTTTTTGGGAGAAACCGTGACGTATATAGTTTTTAAAGTAGTATATAAGGGAAGAGCACCAGCGATCGGCAGTGTTCCTCGGATCGTCAGGTTAATACCGTATCGTTGCGACTTCCTGGCATTCAAGACTAGACCGCCATTGTAGCAGATAGTGGGCGGAAAAATAGATCCCTCTTGATTTTTACTCTTTATGAATGTCCTCTTCATTAGGTTTCGAATTGAAGGGAAAATGCCTGACACAGAATTCTGTGTCAGTCTTTTAGATTGTGAACATCTCCGTGAAAAATTGTGAAAAAGTTCAAGTGAAGTGCAGCAGTAAATTTTCCAACCTATACGTGATTTTTCCTCCAATTCGAAAACTGATGAAGAGGACATTCATCCTCGAAACGTCGTCGTGAAGAACTAAAAGAGTAAAAATCATGAGAGGTCTATTTTTCCGTCCACTATCTGCTACATCTCATCAGACCGAAAATTCATTCTAGACCATTGTTGTCGGCCCAGTGTAAGATCCTCTCCAAATCATCAATCACAGCATCGAACGCGTGAGATAAATTTAATGGATCTCCAGAGCGATAAATCTGAAGATCGTTTGCATAAAAATGGTTCCCACAATATCTGGGAATCTGTGGAAGATCATTTATGAAAAGAGAGAATTGGATAGGTCTCAAAATGGTACCTTGGGGTAGATCCTTCATCATCATTATAGGCTTCACGGGCGCGCGGCGGCCAGGGCCATATGCACCACTTTGCACTTGTACACTTGTGACATTGTGTAGGAACCCCCAGCGGAGAGCCCCTTTGAACTTACATGAGTTTGGGGTAGATCCTTTGGGTATCTTTGAGATGGTACCTTTGAGCAAGATCAAAGGCAGACGAGATTGATTGACTAGACCTTACAATCTGAGATCGAGATGCAAGTCCTGAGTTTAAAATGCAATATTTTTAATACAAATTGATTTTTCTTGTACATGGTTTATCGTCTTTGTTTACTTTAAAATCATTCTTAATACATTTTAAAATTAATAAAAATATAGGCATAGCTTTGGGTAATATTTCGGTCACCTTGACTCTCATTGTTCCATGCCTTTTCGGAATTTTCCAAAATCTTTTTTTTCATCATCTCGTGGAAGCAACATTTTTGCTTTTTGCATTTTTATAATCCCTATGGGATTCAAAAGCTAGAAATTTATGGAAATTTGAGGAGCTAAGGTAGTGGCCGAAATTGTAAGTTTTCCGAAATTTGGTACAGTTACCTTATTTTCTGATAAATTAGGTCAGCTTTACTAAAGAAATATGGAAAAAATATTAAGTGTTCTAAGCTAGAGTATGTACGAAACCTGAAAACCTTCCCCTACCAAATAGGGAGACGTGAGGTACCATTTGAAATAGTGTACCTTTGAAATTGGTATTTCTTCACTTATTTTTGAATAGAACTGGACCTTACAGTGATGTAGCTTAGCTTCATAAAACCAATTGCAAAGCTAAATTACATTATGATAAGCCTTAAATCCTTTTAAAATAGGAGAAAACAAATTTCAAAGGTTTCCCTATTTGAAAGATGCTCCACTTCCTGTTTTTTTACTACTCCATCCAGATATATTTTCAAGCAGTCAGTGTACCAATCGGGTTAAAGCGCTATAAGGAATAGTACAATGGAAGAAGTTTTGCAAAATATTTCAATACGTAAGTACTAGGGCAATGTTGGCATGGTTCGCACAGAGCGAGCCTTCAAACAATGCAAATTTTCTCTTTATTTACAAAGAGCTAGTTCGTAATTTCTTAGCCATAAGATAAATAATGATTAAGCTCATCAAACGAGATGAGAAATGGTTAGTCAGCTCTTTGCAAAAAAATAGAAAATTTGCATCGTTTGAAGGTTCACTCTGTGCGAACCATGCCTACATTCCCCTATAAACATCGAACTGATGAGTTTGAAGAAATGCTCTTCAATCATTACAAGAAATTTTATTATCTCCAAAAACACGAGACTACTTAAGACGTTACTTTGCTATATAGTCAAGTGATAAGAAAATGAGGGAAAAAATCACTATCGAGGATATAATTGGATTATAAAGGTGCTAAATAATTCAGCTTAGACTAGGCATTACGACTCTTGCAAAAACGGAATTGAAATTTAAATAATCTCAGCTAAAAGTATATTTTTGTTGTCAGTATTAAAATTGAAAAGTCGAGCTGTTTGACAAAACATAGTCGTTAACAAGTCAGATAGTCAAAATATATTTTATTTAAATAATAAAGTTCTTTACTTAAATTTTATTTCCGTCAATTTGGTAAAAGAGTGCAAAAAATATACCATGAATTTCGAATATAAAAGAGCATGATTCGCAAAGGAAGAATAAATAAAATTAAACTTGCCATACTATAGTATTAGGTAATAAATTTTTTAATTTGACAATTTCATTTCAACTGATATTCTTTATTTTTTTACTGTTTGATTTTCAATATTACATACTAAATAAAAAAGTAATAAATTTAGCATCAATTTTATACACTATGCATAAAACTACTCATTTTGAAGAAGTGTAGAATTCCCGAGAAATTTAGAAATTTTTAAAGAAAATATAATTTAAGGTAAGTTTATTTTCTTCATTAAAACCATTAAAACATTCAGGAATCATTTGGGATTTATTGGGGAAATATTTCGGATCATGATGAAGTTTGACAATCGGAATCAATCTTCACCTTTTCCTTCGCATTTTATCTTTTATTTTAGTAGGGTTTAACCGCCTTAACAGACAAAAAAATTCAAAACAAAATATTGATAAGATAAGATTCCGGAACTAAGCAGAATCCAGAGATACTAACCTGACGTACCATTACCTAGATAAGGCAATTTTAAGAGCGTCGTTCAGTTGTAGCAAATTTTTTTATTCTTTTTGTATTTTATAGAGTTCCCCTGTGATTTAAATTACACAAGTCGCAAAGATAATTGTTATAGTAATTCACAAAAAAGACCTTTAAGTTCGTATAGTATGTTGTTTTATTTTTTTATTTATATTTTTTTATAAATTGATTTGTTTTTCTGAAAGTTCACTGTTATAGAAGTTACAAAATAATTTTCGGAAACACGTCCATTTGACTTTATGTCTCCTTCATTTTGGCAATAAACTGTTCTATTAGTTGTTTTCATTTTTCTTTTGAAAATTTTTTAAAAAGTTTTTCAAAAGTCTTTTAAAACAGTAAAAAATCAACACACGACTTGCCTTCAGGAAAAAGAAGTCAATTTGAGAATTTTGTTTTGCAAATGTAATTCTAAGATCAATCACATATTTTTATAATTATTTTCTTTTTAATTTGATCCTTTATACATACGTAAACATCAATACTTTTGCATTACTAACTCCTAGGTTTCAAATTTACCCAGAAACCTTTTTCAGGTTTCAAAGCGAATCCGGTTTTGGCAAGTTTCAGAGGAACCTGGGTCTTCTCTGATACTTCAAAGGTAAACTTGGTCAAGATGTAGTAAATGATGGCTTTGGTTTCCATTAAAGCAAATCTCGATCCTATACAATTCCTTGGACCAACTCCGAAAGGAAGATATGTGAACGGAGTGATATTGTGCTTATTTTCTTCATTAAATCTCTCAGGATCGAAACGGGACGGATTGGGGAAGTACTGGGGATCATGATGAAGACTCACAATAGGAATCATAATACCTTCTCCGACTTTCACTTCGCAATTAATCTTGTCCGTTTTAATAACGTAGGGCTTAACGCACTGTCGATCAGTCGCAACTGCCGGTGGCCAGTACCGGAGACTCTCTGCAAAATTTATGTGAAACTGATTAGATAGGATTCAGGAACTGAGTAGATTTGGGAAATTCTCACCCGAAATAACCATATCCAGATAAGGCATTTTTTGAAGAGCTTCGTAAGTCAGAGATTTTCCACCAAGCTCTTCTTTTATGGCATCGACTTCGAGAAGGAGTTTTTGCTGGACTTCTGGATTAGCCGCTAGCTCGTGAGCTGTGAAACTCATACATGTACTACTTGTGTCAAATCCAGCCAAGAAGAATATAAAACACTGGGCAGTAAGATCATCTTCTACGAGTTCTGAAAAGAAGAATATGGAATCACTATGAATATCTTTAAACTTTGATATTGTGTTAACTACTGGTGTGGTCAAGAGCTTTTCCAACATTGGTTTCCTGAACAACAGCAAATCCTTCTTGATCTGTTTCTTCATCTTCGTGCTTGAGTTTCCCTTTGCGAGCTTGGATTAGGAGATTAATCATATCAGGACGAACAATACTGTGCCTTTCCCTTTCCCTTATTGTATCCCATACAAGACTCCTAAAGAAGTTACAGAATTTTTCTGAAAAAAGTGTTAGTCCAATGGCCTGAAACAAGAAGAAATATAAAGAAGTAAACTCTCGGATGAGATCTGGGATTTTTTAACCGACCTTGCATAATTTGGGAAACTGGATAATGAGTAAGAATTTGAGATTCCGAAGTGCACCAAAATCCGAAGCTTGTTTTCCAGCCATATAGAATTCGTTGGTTTTGTCATTGAGAGAATCAAGTTTGATTCCAAAAGCACAAGTTGCAATGACATCGTTAGTGAATCTTGTAAAGAGGTCCTTCAAGTCCGTTAAAATCGGTTTCTCATTTTGGACTTCCTTCTCCAAGAAGTCCACTGTTACCGAACAACATTCAGACACAAGTTGAAACATCGTCCTCATCTTGCTTCCGGTAAAAGCTGGACTGAGGGTTGATCGCATATCCCTCCATCTTTGACCTTTGAGGGCAAAGAGGTTGCGTCCAAAGAGAGGATCCTGATCCTCGTCCAGATTGACTCGATGATCGAGGAAATGGTCAAAGTCCTTAACTGCCATTTGTTTAATCAACTCGGGATCCCGAATTAAGAAAAATGGTTTCCGCATCTCAAAGATACCATAGGCCCTATATTAGTTACGTGATTGAGAACTATTCAGAAAGAACTTATGGTAAATACCGTTTTGACTTACTTTTCTTTAGGAAAGTGCCTATAGAAATCGTGTATGACATCTGTGAAGGTTTTTGTTTGAAAGACCATATCTTTAAAGCTCCCCAAAAGTGGTATAGGGGGGATGAACTTGATACCACGCTTCTCGAAGATGTCGTAAGTAGCAATGCTCCATTTGTAGGCAAAATATCCAAGAATTGCCGCAATGAGAGTCCACTTGGAGAATAACAGTCCGGTCAAGCAGCTTATTGCGCAACCGATCATTTTGAGCGCAATTTTATTGTGAAAAACTCGCGAACATACACAGAACACAACTGATAGCTCGTAAAATTTAGCAAGGTCTTTTATACCACTGTGCCTTGTGAGTAATTTCACAAAAATCACTAATTCACTTTTGATAAGACCATTGAACCCTTATCAATTTACGATAACACTGTCTGTAATTTCTACTATTTTTGGTAAAGATCTCTTGTGCTCCAAGAAGATATACTATACCTTGTGCACAGAGAAGTGGTTTAAGACTGAGACAAGTGGGAGAGATTGCGTGCTTGGATGTGTGAGGAATTCCCACCACCATCTGGCCAAAATATGGTAGGAATCGTGTTGCTATATTAATCAACTGAATTAAGAAAATATATACTTAATTATTAACTCTACAGTTCCCGCCAAGAATATTATAAAAGAGAGAAGCTCTGATACAAGATCAAATCTTTATTTTTATTTCATGTGTACAAAAAAAATTTACAAATCCAATCTCAAGGATTATGCGAACAAATTCCACCAACTCATAATATGGGAGTTCATCATATTAATCAATTGTGTAAGAGATTTATGATTTTCTCCAGAATGCTCCTCTGAACTCGTTCTAGCCTCTTCCTGCTTTGTCACTTCAATAGGATCAATTTCATCTGGTGTATCTCCCTCGATGAATGGATTTGTCTTCATTGGGATGATTTTATTTGTCTTAAGAGCTTCAGCAAGATCCTTAAGGAAAATAGGTCGGTCCTTAATCTCATCGCTCCAAGGAGAACTTAAAGGACTACGAGTGAAACGACGACGTTTCTTAAGGAAGATCTTACGAGGCAGGAACCAATCCAAGATTTGCATCAACTTCTTTCGACTGATGTACTTCGCAGCCCTCTTGGCCATATACCGTATGTCATCTAGTGTATCATGGAGGCATTCGTTCTCCATGGCCACTGACAGGATCTTACATTGCTTCTTCATTTGATTACTATCACTCTGGATGGATTCTAGATGAGGATTTTCTTCTGTAGTAGGCTTTTTAATGCCCTTAGGAATAAAATTCAGCAACTCATCGAGAGAATTTCTTAACTTATTGATTGCGTCGCCTTCCGCAGGACTCACTGGCTCCTCCAAACTGATTGATGGAAAGACATCCAAATCCAGGACATTTTGTTTAATGTCAGAGAAGATTGACCTGCGTCGTCTGCTATGGATCTTGCTCGAAGCTTTGTCCTCGTCCTCAACTTTCTCAATTTCATGGTATCCCAATTGAGCGAGGATTGAGAGCTCATCAGCAAAGTCATGATTCTGGGAATCCTTATTCTTTCCCAGATACTTCACCTGGTCATTTTTATTCAACTGAATTGCAACCTCTGGTTCATCTTTCAGGAATTTTCCTGTAAGAAAGCCAGATCTGATTTTATCTGCTGGATTTGGCGAGGTATCACTGGCAGGTGCTTCATCGTGATTATCAGTAGATTCCCAAGCTCTATTATAGGGTTCTATCATATAAACCATTGGTTTATCTTGGTTGCCTGAAGCAGGCAAACTGTAAGGTTGCGAAGTTTGGAATAAAGAAGACAAATCAGGATACGATAACTGCCCAGTTTCTAGCTGATCATCTTGATAGGGATTAAGATAAATCGATTGGGTATTTGCATACTGATCTACTTGCGATTGGGTATACTCCGAAGGTGATTGATAGGCCTGCTCTCCACCAATTCCATTTAGATAGAGTTGAGCTTCAGCCTCGGACATCTCGTATGTTTGTCCAGGGAGGATTTGTCCTGTGAAAGGGATCTCTTGAGTACTTTGAACAGGAAGAGCATGTTGAGCTGTGAAGAATTGTGGCTGAGTCTGTACGATTTGCTGTTCTGGAATCTGTATGGACTGGATGGGTATTTGGAACATACTCTGTTGAGTCTGATGAACCGGTTGCACCGGCTGATGCACCTGCTGAACCTGCTGAACCTGCTGAGCCTGTTGCACCTGCTGGACCTGTGGCATTATTTTCTGTTGCTTCAGGACACTCACCGGGACTACCGTTGCTCCTCCATATGATTGTCCAAAGAGTTGTTCAGGGTTCAATTGGATAGGATTCTCAAACACCTGACTAGCACTTTGCGGGCTGACCGTATAGATCAAGGGTTTCTGATATGCAGAATAAGTTTGGGTATTGTAATCGGAAGTTTGACTCTGTTGATTTTGGTGTCCTGCGAATTCACCTCCAGCTGCAGAAAAGAATGCATTTCCCTGTATTCCCCTGATTTTCTTGTTAAACAGCCCTCCAAGGATTTGCTTAAATTTCTCAGATACATCTCGCTTCTGATGCTGAAAGAGTCTTGGAATTGATCTTCTTTCCCTCCTAAGAGACTCTCCTGAATGCTGGGAGACCTCATGAATTAGTTCCTGAAGAAGATTTGACATTGACGTCTCAATAGGATTTCTAATCTTGGGTTTGGCGATCAGATCATTTTCTGTGCAGATTGAAGCATTAGCTTCGGGAATTTCCCAAAAGCCTACAGATTGTGGTGGAAGGGTCAGAGATAGTGATTCATCCTGGATGAGCTTCTCTAGGAACACTGGAGAAATGTCAATTGGAATATTATCTTTCAAGAGGTGATCATTCAAGTAAATACGATCATTTTCAGGACGGAAGATCATTTCTTTAATTGCTTTTCCGAGGATTAGTTCCGGGAATTTTGTCGTGGTCTTTAATGATTTATCTGCAGAATTGATTCCCATCAAGACCAATCCTCCAGGATTTTCTCGAGAACAATAAGCGTAGAATTTTCCAAAAAAATGATCACTAATTGATTTTATCTTCAGTACAGTCGATCCTATCATTTTCTGATAAACTTCCGAGATGTAGGAACTGAAATCATGATGCAGAAAATCTCTTCTGCTCATTGATCTGAAGACATTGCTAAATCCTCTCCCAGTGATTTCTCCTAACTCTTCTGCCCATCTCAATCCCTCAGAGACACAGTCACGATCGCACTTTTGAAGATCACGTGGTTTGTAGGGATAGCGGTAAGTCACGCTCACTGGCAGGTAAGTCTCATCCATTAAATGTTGAATTGTTGCGCTCAAGTCTGAAGCTGAAGAATCGAGACGCCTGGAAATTTCAAAAAAGATTATTAGATGCTCTCAAGAATGATCTACAAAAAACCTTAAGAGAGGAATGAAGAGTCAGTCCCCTGGCTATACTTACTGTTTCCAATTGAAAGACGCCACGTAGTTCCTGGCCAATTTAGTATAAATTCTCGCATTAACCAGTGATACTGTGTCTGCAAGATCACCTCCTACAATTCTCCAAGTATTGTCGTACTTCCTATAAGCTTCGATCATATATCTGAATGTTGAAAGATCATCGGCATATGTGAAAGTGTCTTCCCCGTTGAAATCTTTTAAAAGAAGATCGCCAGGTAAGTTTTCAATTTAATTTTTTTATGAAGATTTTTTCTCATTCTAAACTTTAACCCTTTAAGAAAGAGCAAGTAGTATATTTTTTTCTAAACATTATTGGCATAATTTTATATTAGAAAAAATCATTAAATCAAAATTTCGCATTAAAATTCTAATTAAATTTGTTATAACGCTTACAATAGGAAGCAGATAAAGAAAGATTAGCACAGACATACATAACGCTTAAGGGATGAATATTTTGATCTCATGAAATTTTTCTGTTGTACAAGGTGTGCCGAAGTTAAGTTATGTTTTTTCAACTTTAAATGCAGCAAAATTACAATGTAAATTTTAGTAAAGAAAAAATAAAAGGTATTTCGTTACCATTTTAAACCTAAAAGAATTTTTTTGCACTCGCGACCGTTACACTAAATAACAAAAAAGTGAGAAGTTTTTCCGTATTACAAGATACCTTTCCGTATGGAGGGATAGATATACTAAATTTTTGTTTAAATAAATTTTTCCTCGTAGCACTGTGAGCTGAATCCGAGATCAATTTAGGAATTGGCTTCAAATACAGTAGAGTCTCTCAAATCTGAATCTCTCAAATTCGAACGACGTTTGGATTTAAAATGTCATTTGTGGGGTTATGTCAAAAATTCTTATCCTCGTTGAAATAAAATCATATTTGTGTGCTTCTTCCTGAATATTTACATACATTATAATCGTATAAAATGAAAAGGAAGTATGTTAGCACTAAGACTTGCGAGAAAATATGGGAATTTGATTCAAAGTACATTTTAATTTCACATAAATTTCGTTAGTTTTGAAAAAATTTTTTGAATTTGGGAGGTGAGAAATGTCAAAAATACCCCCCGAGCGTTCGAATTTAGAAGACTCTACTGTAGCTCCATATAAAAAAATTAACCTGCCACATGCTTGACTAAGATGATTTTAAACAAAAGATGGGCTGTGAATGAAAACTTTTTTGGGATAGAAAACGACGAGTACAAAAAAAATTAGTAAAATTGTTCGTATAAATGTTGTTTGTGAATTTTTACTGCGATTTTACAAAATGCTCATAAATCAATATACTGCCTCTGTTCCCAAAAAAGTCTTACGGCGTTATCACACTTGCATATTAAAATTTAAATGTGATTCACATTAATTGTCGCTTGTCAGCGTCCAAATATGTTATTTCCGTCTTTGAGTCACTTAATATTTGGGGCTTTTTTATTTATTGATAAAGAAATGGACTTGTCCTGCAAAAATAAGTTTAAACTTACCTAAAGCATAAATATTTTTCACATTAAAAAATTAAAGAGAAAATCACATTAATTTTTCGTATTAATGCTATAAATCAATTTATATCAAATTTTGTGGGCCAAGTCTACCTTTTTATCAACAAATAGATTAAATTTTGAATAGAAAATTATTCAAATACACAAATTACACATTTGGACTCTGACCAGCGACAATTAATGTGAATCATATTAAAATTTTAATGTGGCAAATGTGATAACACAGTTACGTTTGCTAGCAAATTTTGTCAAAAAAATGTACGACTTTTTTGCGGAACGGGGTAGTAACTCTCTAAAAAGTTCGTAAAAGTTTGTAATTTTTCACAAATATTGTTCGTAATATGAACATTTAACAAGCATTTAGGGGTTCTTTTGAAAACATTTGTTAATAAATGATCGTAAACAGACAAATTTGTAAAGTTTGGTCATTTGTTCCGGAAGTTTTGTCATCCAAGCAAAAATGTACGAACAAATGTTTGTAAAAAAAACAAAAAATGTTCGTTAAGTGATCATGGCACGAAAAATATTTGTGAAAAAGTACAAAACTGTACAAACCTATTTGTAGGTTGTACGATTTACGAGAATTTCGTAAGTGCCCTGTAGGAATTCACAAATATTAACGAACAATTGACAAAATATTTCTTCCTGATTATTTTCTTGTTCCTTGGTATGACCTGTACATTCCTCCTGAAGAAACTAATGATCCATCACGTGAAGTTTCTGAGATATCTTAAAATTATTATATTTTTTTAAATTGATAAAAAATATTTTGTGAAACTTGTGTTATCCCAATAGCGGTACATCCTACGATGTTATCAAAGGATTGTTTGTAGAGGAGGACTCTAAGAATATTTTCCTACAAAAAAAATTATACCCCTATCTCTTCAATTTTCCTGAAATTTTCCAGTTTTCTTTATAATTTCTTAGATAATCCTTCAATTTCACGAAAAAATTGCGTGGGGCGACTTGTCTTTTTGTGAGTCGAAATATAAGGGTAGGGGAAAGTACTCTTCCTTCGATCATTCATGCCTTCGAATAATGTGAATTTTCTTTAAGTTTTCCTAAGAGACTTAAACATTTCTATTAAATATATTAGCTAGCTTATTATCAATTATTTATAATTATATGACAATCATGTGGAAGTCTCTTAGGAAAGGTAAAAGAAATTCACATTATTCAAAAGCATGAACGTTCGAAGGGAGAGTACTTTCCCCTATCATGTTTAATACGTTTATAAAATTTTTGATAATATTAATATTTTATTTGATTTCAAACTACCAAAAACTTAACGAAATCCAAATCTTCATCCCAAAATTCATAATTTCCTTAAATTTAGATTTCATAATTTTTGTCAAAACTAAAAGATCTGCCGCAAGAATTTGAAATTTATTGATCTTATTTTAATTTTTTTTAGAATAAAAAATCCAGAAAAAATTTTAAATTAGCTCTTACTTAGAGTTACGAAAATGTTTAAGTTCTGAAAACTGTAAAAATCTTTAGCGGAAAAAGTTAGATAATATCTTGAGAGGGGATAAACTATTTCCGGGTGAGTTTAGGACAACCGCGAAGGAGTTTAGTGCTTTTACGATTATAGGGGAAACTGGGGCACCACCAAACACTAATTTTTAGATCTAAACTACTTGGACTACATTGATCATTTCTTGAGTTTAAAAGCATCTCTATAATGCCTATAAATTTCTATAAGTCTTGTCCTCTGTAGTTGAATATCTGATTAAAAACTCGCAGTGTTTGGTGCTACCCCGTGTTTGGTGGTGCCCCATAGAGCATTAAGTTTTTATTAATGCTCTAAAGTAAAGTTTTAATAAAAAGAAGTAATGGCTCAGTCAGAATATAAATAGCTAAAATTAATTATTTCTCTTTGACGTTTAATTTAATCGTGAGAATTTTACGAACTTTAGTTCAATGTTAATTGTATTTATGTACAGAGAATTACTCTTTAATTTAATCCTTCAAATCGTTCAAAACGCATCAAGTACTTTTATCATTAATTCTGGGGCCTTAAAACCCAGTAAAAAAATGATAAATGTTATGAAACAATTGTTAACCAGATTATTTATAATTCTTAAAGGGTTAACTGATACAGTTTGAAAAAACCAACCTGTTCCAAGTTGAAAAGTGCACCTCTTAATTCCAAAATCGCTGATTTTCTGCAAAAGCCTCAAATGCTGACGAGGATTCCAGCTGTTTGTTTGGTAATTCAAAACAATAATTGGCTCAATTTTCGCTGACCTAAATTGCAATGGATTTAAAATTAAACATCGCACTGTGACCTTAAAAATATTAAAGGTATTTACTTGGTCAATTCTTTAATTGCTGGAAGATTTTCGTAATCAGAAGGAAGATCAATTCCATGAATCTTCACATAAATCACATCTTGAGCGTTTGAAGAGAAATTCCTTAAAAAACACAGATTATGATCACTTCAAAGATAACGCTTGGAAGATCACCAGTAACTCACCTGAGACCTTCGACACATTTTGAGTAAGTCAAACATCCCGAATCAATGGCAAATCCTATAAAATCTTCATTCACAACACTTAGAATTCTTTTGGTATTAACTTCAAGCACATTTTCCTCCCCGAGACTTCCTCCGAGAAGAAAAAGTCCAATAATCCAGAGGATCATCGCTAGATCACTATTTTTGAACCACTCACAGTCACTTTCCACGAAGAACTGAAAGCTCTTTGGACAAAATGCTAGCTTAATTAACTGAAAATTCTTGCACGAAATTCTTTCACAGTGCAAGTCGGAAGGAAAATATTTACAAAACAGAGCAGAAAAGCTTATATGCAAGAAAGTAATCAGCAAATTTTTGTGAAATTAAAATTTGCGTAAGCATCGAAATACAATGAATAATGAGTCAGTATTTGCGGAATTGTTTTTTACTTTTATTTCCTTTATTTTTCTTCTTTTTTAAATGGCTGCAGCGATCGTGAAAAATTGAGATTTACGTGCACTTAATAATGATTCATATTTTAAATGACATAAAAGAATAATATTTTGTTTTACAAAATGCTTTCTATTGATGTTTCTATGATCTTAAATGTTAGAAGATCACGACATTCAGGACTGTTGAGTGGGATGATATATCAAAGAAACATCATCAAACAACATTTAAGAAATTCATTAAAAAGGTGTTTGAAATAACAAAATTTAATGTATTTCCAAAATTTCTTGTTTTGTTTAGTTCCAATGAAATGCTTGTTCTAAAAGTTACGTTCGTAAAAGATCACAATCCTGATATTATAAGTGATTCACAAACGCTTTTCCCTTAAAAAACTATTCTTGAAAATAAATTTAAAAAAATGACAAATTATTCTTGATTGAATTTTTTAAAGGATTTTTATTTTTTTATTTTTTGTAATATTATAAGTATAAAATATCTTCGGTCGTAATGAAACAATACAATATATGTAGAATTTATAAGTAAAAGTTTAGAGGAACCTTTCCTAAAAAGAGAAAATGTAGGGGAGACCGGGGAGGTGTGGGACAGTTTTTCATGTTTTGACTTTGAGACACTATTCCAAAAAACCACGATAGTGTGCGTCTATAAGATATACTTATGGGTATTGACTTTATAAAAAGTACTCGATAGAACTTGGAAAACAACTGAGTTTTCTTGGAGAAGATAAAACATTTTACTTGACGCTTTGTCCCAAACCTCCCCGATGTGGGGCAGTATGGGACGCAAAAGGGGATGTTTGGGACGCGTTTTTTCCCGCATAATTTGTATTACTGGAACACGTTAATTAATTTTAAATACCAGATTAAAAATATTTCTGATAGAAATAAAAATGGTTCATCTTTTATTTACACTTAGAAATTAATATCAATTTTATTTGTACAGTAGTCATTTATTGTCAATCAATTATTTAAAGTATTTTCTTCTTATTTTCCATCTACCTTTCTTTTCTTTTCTTTTATTCTAAATATTGCAATCATGATTATCAAATTCCTCAGGCGAGTAGATTTTCTTGAAACTCTTAATTTTGAAGTCATTGATGGATTCCTGTTTGATTTTACGACAACTGCATTGTACCTGTTTTCTCATTATTTCTCTGTATTAGGGGAGACTGGGGCAAAACTTGTCAAAACGCATATTTAATTCTTTCACGAGCTCTGAGAAAACTTAAACATTTTATAATGAGCATATTCTTATAGGAAATTTAGTGCTCTACAACATTGCAGAAGACTATTTTCCTCTATCTCGAAAGAAATGTGATTTTCGAATCATTTTCTAAAAGTCGATTTTGTGGAGATTCTCAAAATTTCTGGGGCAAATTTTGTCAGTCTTCGGATAATTTGTGACGTTTTACTCTCGTAAACGTTAAAAATATCAAATAAACATATTTTTATAGGAAATGTATTCCTCTACAACTTTGTCGAATATAATTTTTCTCTATCTTAACGAGAAATGTGCTTAAATTGAGCTAATCAGTAACTGATATTTTCTGTAAGCCAAATAGGGTGAAGTAAGTACTTTTGGCCACTTTAAGGTTTCATGTGTTTGTAATTTTTATGATCTTTATTTAAATAAAATGAAATTTTGTACAAAGATATGTTAAAGCCGTTTCTGCCTAATAATCCAAGAGAAATCCTAATTTTTTTTGGATATTTTAGGGAAAAATGCATTTTATGCAACTATGCATGTTTCAGTACTTTTGGCCACTTTGTAAGCACTTTTGGCCATTGTGTGTAAGCACTTTTGGCCATTTGTTTCCAATAGAATTTTAATAAAATAATAGAAGAAATAGCTCTGGAAAACTTTCACAAATACACGGTACAAGTCCTATTATTATTTAACACCAATTTTATGCGATTATTAGAGTATTTTAAACGACTTTTTGCACATTTTCTATTTGATGTAAAAATCAGTCAAAAGTCACGATTATTTTTACTGAAATCCGCGAGGTGCGCCACGTGTAAAATGTATGGGAAAATGAATGGCCAAAAGTACTTACACAGCCGAAAAAAGTAAGCTCTTTTAGCCACATCCGATTTTCATTTAATTTGTTAGAAAATCTTATTAAGGATGATATCACAATAAGATTTAGTTAATTAAGAAATGGACTTTCATTGAATAACATCAAATATTTTCATAAAAAATATGAAATAATGCAAAACAATTTCTCTTAACTTAACAAGTTTCTTAAGGATCCCATGTTTTTTTAGTGATTGTTTACCTTGTCGAGAATTTCTTTCAATAACTTAGAACTAATCAAGTCGATACAAAATCAAATATGGTTTTCTGATTCGTTAAATTAGAGGTCACGAAATAAGACCCATTTTCCTGTTCTAAATAAACTCATAATTGCCTTACAATGTGATTTTACCTTAGGGTGCCAAAAGTGCTTACATGGCCAAAAGGGCTGACTCTACCCTACAGTAGATTCTCGCAAATTCGGCTCTTTTAAGATCGGGCTACTTTTTAATTCGGGCAGCGGTTACATTTGAAAAAAGTTTGTTGTCATTTTTCAAATTTGATTATGACTATCGAATGAATCAAATATGCTCAAATTTGGCATGGTTTGTCTTAATTTTGATGTGATTTTGCATTATTGAGGGAATTTCATGCAATTTACGTTATATATATGAGTGTGTAAACTCAATATCTATATGCACAGCACATGAATAAAAAATCGTTGCATTTCAGAAAGTTTGTCGCCCGAATTTCTGTCTAATTCGGCTGACATTTCGGTCCCATATGCCCGAATTTGAGAGAGTCTACTGTATTTCAAAAATAGGGCTCAAAATTTCATTATTTTTTATTTTACATAACCCTTCCTCGAATCCCTTGAAACTTTGTCTCTTTTATTTTAGAAAATAGTGAATATTGAAATTTTCGTTTTGACAGATTTTGCCCCAGTTTCCCCTACTTTTGAGGTATATCGTCTAAGTCGCGAGTTCGAGCATTTCGTAAACGCTTTGCCACCCCTGTTTACATACCATTTTTACCAAAATACTTACCAATCTGCTACAGCCTGAAATATCTTAGATCTCGCAGGCATCTCGGGTATTAACTCTTTCGTCTCCTTTGGGACTCTGGGTACCCATGGAAAAAAGATTTTTTTTAGACTATTTAGAATCAATAAAAATCCGATTCTTGTGGATGATTACAAACTATAAGGATGTCCAAATCTAGGATATATTTTGCAGGATCCTAATTAACTCCTGAGCTTAGATAGTTTTGGTCAAAAATCGTAAATTTTTGATCTTTTGCTTCCTTGCAAATATTGTGACTTTTTTTGATATTTCTAGACCCGAATAAGGAAAAAACCTCTCGGGACCAATAAGTATGATAACTAACAATTACAGATTACATAAATTCAAAAAATAATTTTTTTCTTAAATTTTCAAAAAACTTGTTCAAACTTTATGGGTACTCTCGTCCACAAAAATCTAGAGGTCAAATGTAAGGTTATTCCGCCAATGCCCGCCATTTGCTTTTTGACACCAACCTTGTAACAAAATTCCAAGCGGAAGCGATATTTTTGCCAATATGGCCGATAATTTTGACATTTGGCAGCGCGGGAGATTATTTTTAGGGAAGTTTTTCCTATTCTTCCAGATTTTGGTGAATTCTGATTATCCAGGAAGTATTTTTCTGGCTCTAGAGAAAGCTTAATGTGTCTACAATAACATCGTGTTGAGAAAAATGAGTTTTAAAGTGTTTTTGTGTAAAATATTATGAGGAATTTGTTGGCAAGCAGGAGCTGGGTGTCCTTTTTTAGCACTTCCTGGACATCCCACAAGATACTGGTCAATAATTCTTCTTGTTTTAGTGATCAACATTGTAAAGGAGTCATTTTACCTTTAGCGTTTTTGTTTATTCCAATTCGTTGAAATAATTTTGATATAGAAATGTTCAAATGATTACTTTACGCCAAATAAGTATTGTTTTGACCGCTAGAGGTGTCTATTTTCCACAGAATAGATCAATAGTGAAATTTGGTTTGAACAACATGATAGGACCACTTTCATTTAAATTTAAATTAAAGAATGCGGTCTATAAATCGAATAAGTTTAAATAAAGCCATATTTTGAAACCTTAGAAACCATAAATGACAGTTCCCAATTTTTTTGGCCGAACTGAATTTCAATATTGACTCTGTGTAAAATAGAGACCTCTACCGGTTAAAACAACTTATTCTAAGATTCTAATACAGTAGAGTTCCTCAAATTTGAACATTTGGGGGGTATAGATGACATTTCTCACTCCTCAAATTTGAACAATATTTTCAAAAACATAACGGAATTCATGTAAAATTCACTTTTCCTAAATTAAGATAAACAATTTTAGAGAATATATAAATGTAATTTATTGTGAAAAAGATGGAATTTGTTGCGGAAGTTAATATAAGACGATAATATTAAGGAAACTTTAGAGAAAAATTGTTCTAATTCAGACTTTACGCAAAACTTTATTCACATAACCTCAAATTTTACATTTTGAACTCAACCGTCGTTCAAATTTGAGGAACTCGACTGTAATTTGAAGATTTCCACTTAAGAATTATATCAACAAATTGGGGAGAAATACAAGTTAAAAAAAATATAAACTTTGCAAAGTGATTCTACTATTTTGGCCGCCACTGTATCTCAGGTATTAAATAAAGTCATGCAGACCTGAACTGCCCCACTTTCCCCATGTCAAAATAAATAAAAATTGGACAAAATTTGCTTTATTTTTTTCACTTTATTATTTTTTCTTTTTCTTTTACAAAATGTCTTCAGGATGATCTTCAATTCGCACTGATTGGATGTCGCTGGCTCTTGCGGGATCGGACTTTGATGGGTGCTTGGGAGCTGGGTCCAGTTGTTGCCTTCCAGCTCTCCATTGCATTATCAATGATTGACACACTCTCCGCCATCATTTCCTTGGCCATGGCATAGATGCTGCTGTCCCTTCTGTGGAACATCATG
This sequence comes from Phlebotomus papatasi, assembly GCF_024763615.1. Classification (NCBI taxonomy): domain Eukaryota; kingdom Metazoa; phylum Arthropoda; class Insecta; order Diptera; family Psychodidae; genus Phlebotomus; species Phlebotomus papatasi. Next base: position 17,430,941 of record NC_077222.1, read on the forward strand.
GCATTGTGACACATGAGCAGAACATCCCTCTGAAACTCTGCTGTCGTCCTCACTGCTCCCGTTTCGATATTCCTCTTGATCGTGCTGAGATCCATTGGTCTGAGTATCACTGATCGATACCTCGCCTGCTGATCTTCTGTTGCAGGGCGCAGGAAGATTGAGGCGTATTTGTGGGTGCTCAGGAGATTGTAGGCCGGCATAATGGCCTTCTTCCAGGCTTTGTATTCGCGATCTTCGCTGGAAGCTGGAGAATTGGGAATTGAGTCTGTGGCATGAGTTGAAGAATATCGTCTTCTTGTCCGTGGAATTACATCGCCGGCATCATCATCCGTGACTAGAGGACTTTCTGATCTCTCTCTTTCCTTCAGACGCATTCTGAGGCTGATATTGGACTTGCTATCTTCATTGCTGTCCTCACTCTTTTTGCTGTCCACACTGAGTGTTTCCGGCTTTTTCCTGGAGTAATCTCTCTTGGTGCGACCAACCTTGTCCTCCTTGATCACTTCGATTGGATAATCATCATCTGTATCGACACTGGTGAGTTGCTGTCCGAGATCTTGCTGCGGAGGATCTTCTTCTGGGTCTTCAATGGTTTCCTTGGCGTCTTCAAAGATATCCTCATCCAGAGATGTCTTTCTTTCGATTTCCTCTTTCTGAGAGTGTTCGGGGACTTTAGCTTCTGCTACAGCTTCCTTTTTTTCCTCTTCAGATGGCTCGAGGTCCATTTTGTCGGACTCCCTGGAATGACCATCTGCCTTCCCGTCATCCAGGTCAATTGTCACTATTTCTTTTTCTGCTTCTTTCTCACACAATTCACTCAGCTTCATGTTTGAATCCTCATCATCTGTTGACGTTTCAATCTTAATGGGCTCTTCGGATGTTTTTGGCGGGATTTCAGTTCCTCCGGAATTGCTGGAATCACTGTCTTTCTTCCCTTCTTCCGACCTATTTTCTCCCTCATTGCCGCTCTTTGTGCCGTCGGCTGATTTGGAGTCATCCGGAGTTGTGGCCAGATTCACTGAATCCTCCTGGGCCGGCCGGGAATTCTCATCACTTCGAATTTCACAATCCGACGAAGATTCCGGCTCACTCTTGATCTCAATTGTCTCGGATTCGGCTGAAACTGTTGGAGGTTTTTCTGTCTCTTTGGACTCATTGGAACTGGAATTGTCATTTTCGGACATTTTGAGCTCTTTTGACTCTTCCGGAAGGCCCTGGACAGGGGCTTCTTCTAGTTTTAGGGACTTTTCTTCTCCCGGACTAATAACAATGACATCCTGCTCCGTTCTGGTGTCCAGGACTTCGGAGATTTCATCCTTGACTTTAGGCTTGACCTCTGTGGATCCGATCAGGGAATCCACATTCTCAAGGATCGATTCCTCCTCCAGTAATTCCGGACTGAGAATAATGGCATTATTGTCTGTTAGAATGTCCGCCAGCTCGTCAATATTGTCCGGGATTAGTCCATTGAAGTCATCCATGAGCTGCTGATCCTCATCTTTGATGTCCGGAAGTGTCTGTGAAATCTGTTGGATATTTTGCTGGCTCTCCTGGACAATTTCCATTGGTTCGGGCTTTGTTTCAGCCGGAAGGGAGTGCACTTGTGTCTGCATCCGGGACTCAGTTTTCAATCCGCCTTTTGTGTCCAGGAGCATTGAGAGCGTCGGAGCTGCCTGGGAAGGCGTCGCCTGGGGACTCGTCATTGTGTCCAGCATCCCCGGAATAAATTGAATGCTCGAGGTGATTTCCGGAACACTCTGAGGAGTACTCGTATGGATCTGGCCATGCCCAGTGAGAAGATTGGTGATTGTCGGAGCTGCCCGGGAACTTGTCGGAGAACTCGTGGTCAGAATCTGCTGGGTGGGATTTGGTGCAGGAGATGGAGATTTCAGCAGAGAAGTTAGCAGAGGGGATGTTCCCTGCTTCGCTGCCGAATCATCAACTTCCATCTCTTCCTGCTTGATCTTCAGACTCGTCAAAGGGATCAGTGGCTGCAGTGGAGATCCCCTTGGAGATGATCCTGGTGACGATGTTGCATACAGATGCTGCTGACCCGGACGCCAAGCCTTCTCCATCTCCAACTTCCTCTCTTCCCTCTCCTTCAGCCATTGCTGATGCTGAATCTGTTCCCGCTCCTTCTGCTTCTTCTCCTGCTCAATCTGAGCCCACATCTCCCTAATCTTCCCCTCATCCGTCGTGGCACTGTGCAGATAGACGATATCCTCCTTCAGTCGACTGAATTCCTTCTGATCCTCCTGAATCTGCCTCTTGAGCTCCTGAATTCGTTCCTGTGTCAACTTCCTGTAAATTGACTCACCTGGTGTATCTGCAGTCGGTGTATCCCGCTCAGACGCCGTACGCTTCTTCCTCTTGGGCATCTCCACATTCTCCAGGAGCTTCCCGTACTGAGCAGCACAGGATTTCTGCGAGAACCAATCACTGGGTCTGTTAGATCCGCAGTACATCTTCAGGGAGCGACTAACTGACATCCAGTTCTCCCCACTGCAGGCTACAGCTGCCGCTAGGAAAAGCTGCTCCCGGATGGACCATTTGTCCAGTGGAATCCTCTTTAGCTGCAATCTCTCCTGAATTGATGCCATCTCAACTGTAAACAAAAAAAATGAGGTTAGGTTTCTCCTTTATACCTTTCTTTGAATTAAAAAATAAATTTCTAAAGATTTCTCCTTAGAATATGATTAACTTAGTTCCATAGAGCCAAATTTTACAAAAAAATCTAAAATAAATAGTTTAATAGTGCAGAAAATTGAGAAAAATAACAAAAGTTATGTTACAAAAGTTTGTATTGTTGCTTATTTCAGAGAAAAATTACCTTTCAACACAGTATGGGGGATTATTTAGTCGTAGATTGATTAAATAAGATTCACTGCACCAATTAGCACTAATTTAAAAGTAATTTTCTTTAATAATTCGCGTTGTTTGTGAAAACTTGTAAAAAGCACAACGCTTCCCAGCAGCGAAAGTAAAACTTACATGTAAGGCATGTAAGTGATAGTAATTTGTAAGGCTTAGTGTAAGCCTTACTTTTCAATGACATGTAAGCCATATGAAAGCTTTACGAGTGTACAGTAGAGTCTCGCTAATTCGGGTCTTTTAAGATCGGGCTACTTTTTAATTCGGGCGGTAGTTAGGGAAGAGTAAGTACTTTTCGCCACCTTAAGGTTTGACACCTTTATAATTGTTACACTTTTTGTCGAAATAAAATGAAAATTTGTGTAAAAGTGCTTTGAAGCATTGTCTATCTATTGAACCAGGAGACTTTCCGGGGACTTTTGAGTATCTGGTTGAAAAAGTACATTTCCTGCAACAATGCATGTTTCAGTACTTTTCGCCACCTTGTAAGCACTTTTTCGCCACTGTGTAAGCACTTTTTCGCCACTTGTTTTCAATTGGTTTTTAAGAAACAGCTGCTTTCGATAACCTTCAAAAATACATGGCACAGTACTTTTTCACATTTAACACCGATACCAGACAATTATTAGAGTATTTCGAATGATTTTTTGCACGTTTTTTTTATTTGCGACAAAAATCATTTGAAAATTACGCCTGTTTCAACTAAATTTCGTGAGGTGCGCCACTTGTAAAATGCTTGGAAAAATGAGTGGCGAAAAATACTTACACAAGTGAAAAAAGTAAACCCTATTTCGCCACATCCGTATTTCTTCATTTTTTGGAAAACAATATTAAAAAATGATATTAGTACAAAGCTTAGTTAATAACAGATTGACTTTCAGTGAAAAAATACCAAATATTGTACTGCAAAAACATAAAATATTGCAAGACAATTTGTCTGAGCGTTGACAAGTTTATTAAGAACTCCATATTTTTTTTTTGGTGACTGTTCACCTTCTCAGGGCCTCGAGTGGGTCAGTGGATAGAGTAGTAGCTCTATGACTGCGAGGTCTGGGGTTCAAAGCTGAGCAGCAGCAGAAAAAGATTTCTCATGCCATATCGGCTTTGAATTCGTCCAGTGAATGAATGAATAGTAATGTCAATGGTGCATATTGGCAAAAAAAAGTGAACCGCCTAAACAATAGATGCTGGTACGAAAACGAGTTTCGACATGAAAGTGGTACTTCAATCGATACAAATATTCGCTGTCACTGATCCCAAACACACACCGAGAAGGGATGCTGTGATATAGTAGCGGCACTGATAGCCCACAGAGCTGAGATATGAGCGGCTACCCGTATCGGGGGATAAGATAGAATAGGAGTGGGGAAGCATAATGGGCCCAATTGGTGGCCTGGATGCATCGGAATATCCGAAATGGAGAACTGACCCCTGGCAAAATCTTATCTTATCTTCACCTTCTCGACAATTTATTTAATTAACTCTTTCGTCTCCTTTGGGATTCTGGGTACTCATGGAAAAAATATTTTTTTTTAGACTATTTAGAATCGATAAAATCCCGATTCTTGTGGATGATTACAAATTATAAGGATGTCTAAATCTAGAATATTTTTTGCAGGATCCTAATTAACTCCTGAGCTTAGATATTTTTGGTCAAAAATCGTGAATTTTCGATTTTCTGCTTCCTTGGAGATATTGTGACTTTTTTGATATTTCTAGACCAGGATAAGGAAAAACCTCTCGGGGCCAATAAGTATGGTAACTAACAATTACAGATTGCATAAATTCGAAAAACATTTTTTTCTTTAATTTTAAAAAAAACTTGTTCAAACTTTATGGGTAGTCTCGTCCCCAAAAATCTAGAGGTCAAATATAAGGTTATCCTGCCAATGCCCGCCATTTGCTTTTTGACACCAACCTTGTAACAAAATTCCAAGCGGGATCGACTTTTTTGCCAATATGGCCGACAATTTTGACATTTGGCAGCGTGGGAGATTGCTTTCGGGGAAGTTTTTCCTATTCTTTCTGATTTTGGTGAATTCTGATTGTTCAGAAAGTGTCTTTTATGCTTTTGAGAAAGCTTAATGTGTCTACAATAACATCCTGTGGAAAGAAATGTGTTTTAAAGTGTTATTGTGTAAAATATATTATGAGGAATCTGTTGGCAAGCCGGAATTTGGTGTCTTTTTCAGCTCTCCCTATACATCCCACAAGATACTGGTCAATAATTCACCTTGTTTTAGTTACCAACATTGTACAGGAGTCCTTTGACACGCACAAATAGTTTACAAAATCGATAATATTGGCTTTGGGAAAATTGAAGTTTGTCTCCTTTTCGTTCTTTTGGGGACGAGAGTACCCATGAGTTTTCCAATTTCCCAGAGGAGGAAAAAATTCTTTCTATGTAAAAGTATCATATTTGACCACTAAGAGTTACAATAAAGTGAGTTTTACTGAAATTCGTTCGCTGGATATGTTGTGGTCCGGAAAGAGTTAACTTGCAAATAATCTAGTCGGTGGAGCATCTGATATGGTTTTCTGATTCATTTGGTTGTAGGTCACGAAATAACACTCATTTCGTCGTTTCACGAACTCATAATTCTCTTAAAATGTGATTTTAATTTAGGTGGCGAAAAAGGGCTTACTGGCGAAAAAGTACTGACTCTACCCTAGTATATACATAGTACAGTAGACTCTCATTCAATCGGCTCTTTTTCAATCGGGCGACAAATTTTGTTGACAATTTTCACGTTTAATTATGAAGCTAATTCGCTCAAATTCGCTGTGGTTCTTCCTATTTTATCGTGATTCTTTATAATTGAGCGCTTTTTGTGGAATTTACAAAGGCTTTGACGCTTAATTCTATCGCTAAACCGGATGACATTTCGCCCCGTATTCTCGATTGAGAGAGAGTCTACTGTAAGTGCGGAAATTAATATTTTCCTCACATAAATACACTGTATATACTCAGTACGATCTGTGAAGTCAGTACGAATAGCCGGCCGGGATGTAATACATGTGTAAGGCATCTTTTAGCTGCTGGGTTTGTTTGTTTTCCGGCTGTCATTGCTAGCGCCTCTCGCGGAAAAAACAGTAAACAGCGTGACGGAGTAGGAAAAAAATCGGGAGACTCATCTTGTACGGTTTTTGTTAATAAAATTGTGAAGAATCCACTGATTAAAGTAAAAGTGTCCTCCTGCGGTAGAGGAGGTACTATTCTATCGATACCGTGTGGAAGATTTGGCGGAAAGTGCGTGAGAAAGTTGTGTGAATTGGTCAAAATAGAGGATGCTTCCATCAACTGGCTTGTTTAAGTCCATCAATTGTCCATTCTTCGCCTCTGATTCATGCTCCAGGCCTTTTTGTCACTTCAAGCACTCCCGGAAAGGTACATGAGAAGATTGAGAGTGCTGCCGGATGTGATGGCAGTGTGAGTGAGGTGAAGGACGCATTGAGTAACTTTGTGAAATCTTCCTTTGCAGATGAAGCTGAGACAGAGGCACCTCCAGTGTACACTCCGACGCAGAAGACTGAGACAGTGGTGGCCAAGGAGAAGGGACCAGTGGCGAAGAAGGCAAAGCTGGAGTATGTGCCGCATAGCATCAGCACGAAGGCTGTGACGAATGATCATCCGGCACCTTCGTATATTCCCAATTTGTCTGTCCTCAAGACCAATCCCGATGATATCTCCTTTGAGGAGATTGACGAGGAACTCAATCTAATATCGGACATTCTGCAGGATGTGGAGTCCAATGGGGATGCTGTTGAGGCTCCTGTGGCCACGTACAAACCCTCAAAGATTGTCAATGATGACGCTCCGGAAGTCAAGGTTACGGAGAAAGAGAATATCGAGAAGAAGGAGGAAAAGCCTCCGGAGAGCGCGAAGGAGAAGGAAATGAAGCCAAAGGAGGAGAAAAAGCACAAATCTTCGAGATCTTCTGATCGATCTCATTCTTCAAAATCCAGGCATCACAGCTCCTCGAAATCTTCCCATCGGAGTCACAGGAGCTCATCGAAGTCGCGGGATTCAGACAAGAAGAGCAGTAGCAGCTCTAGGAGGCATCATTCTTCCAGGAGTTCCTCCAAATCTTCCAGTGACAAAAAGTCCGGAAAGAGTTCATCGAGTCACAAATCGAAAGGATCTTCCTCATCCTCTCGGAAGTCAGACAGTCAGAAACAGAAGATTTTGGCAGATCAGGACGTGGATATCTTTGCCTTGGAGGCGGAGAGTAGCGACGAGGATGATATCATGGAGCAATGTAAGTTGATCTTTGAGGAATTTCAGGAGAAACAGCCACAGGAACCTGCGCATCAGGAAGAGAAAAAACCCATCCCGGAAGTGCAAGAGCCGTACGAGGATGTGTCGAAGAAGAAAAGAGTGGCTCATGAAAATGCCCAGAAACGTCCATCGTTGCTTCCGGCACCGCCAAAGCGTACCAATCACATGCAAAATGCCCTCCAGAGCGTCTATCAGAGGCAGAAATTGGTCCGGAGGCAGCTGGAGGCTGCGAAGGAGGTCAAAGAACCCCAGAAACCAGAACCCCAGTTGAAATCCCCGCCACAGTCTCCTGGTCAGAATCCCACTCCGAGGCGAATGATTGCGCCAGTTTCGAACACAGTCGCCCTCATGAATGCCAAGAAGCGCATTGAGGAGCTCCGGAGGCAGAAGACAATCGCCCAGACAGCTTCGAAAGTTGGAAAGAGAATTGCCCATGCCAATCCGGCAATCCTGACAGAACAGCCCGCTCCGCCAGTTCTCGAACCAACAGCCACAAAAATCTCCTACAATCTCCGGATGCAGTACTACAACATCATGGTCAAGCACTGCCAGGGCATCTATCCCAATTTCGAGGATGCCTGGCAGAGGGCACAAACGGAAGAGTTGACCGTGTTCAAGAAATGCAGCAGTCCAGTGATTTACAAAAGCAGTGCTTCCCTCGTTGTCAATAAACTCCGGAAGGAGTCCATTGAGGCGGGGAATCATCACACAGACAGGTACACAAATCCCTCAGCAAAATCCCTCCCAGCCCAGTTTCACCTCCCAAAAATTACTTTCAGGAACAATTTAGTGTCGCACGATGTGATCCTGGCTGGAAAGTCAGCACGAAATACTTCATGGAGCATCAACAAAAAGACGTAAGTAACTTTCCTTTAATCTCAAAATACAAAAAACAAAAAATTCTCAGCAACTGGAAATTGGAGAAAAATATAAACATCTGCAAATGTACGATTTGCAAAACAACTGATGCACTCCTCTTGGAGTACTGAAGAAAATGGTCAGTCTTCGCAATCTAAGCCATTCAGTCAGTTGTTTTTTTTTAACTCACTTTAATCGAAAGCACTATCTCAATCGTGAGTAATTATTGCGTCGTTGTGAGCTACTCGCAATTTCCGGGAATATTGCTTAATTTTTTTCAGCGACTGATGTGTGATTATGTTTCTGAAAACATGGTACAATATTGGGGTACCCGTAGCTCCGGTGTATTTTGTGTAAGTGATGAAACGCAATTCCGTTTTTAAATGAGATGCTAATAAATAGGGGAGGCTGGGGCAGTTCATACTTGCAAGACTTAGAAAATCTCAAATAGTCTTTTTTAGAATTATTAAAAAATCGTGATACGGATAAACCTTCAGGAAAAATGTGACAAATTGGATATTTTATTTTTTCGCATGTTCCAATAAGATCTCATAGCTTTCTAATAAGCACATTCTTATAGGAAAATTACCGCTCAACATCTTCATCCTTTAAAAATAGCAAATATAGGGTAGAGTAAGTACTTTTCGCCACCTTAAGGTTTGACATCCTTATAATTCTTATATTTTTTGTCAAAATAAAATGAAATTTTGTGTACAGCTGCTTTGAAGCATTGTCTCTCTATTGAACCAGGAGACTTCACGGGAATTCTTGAGCATCTATTTGAAAAAATACATTTCCTGCAACAATGCATGTTTCAGTACTTTTCGCCACCTTGTAAGCACTTTTTCGCCACTTGCTTTTAATTGATTTTTAAGAAATAGCAGCTTTCGAAAACCCCCAAAAGTACACGGCACAGTAATTTTCTTATTTAACACCGATACCAGACAATTATAAGAGTATTACGAAAGATTTTTTACACATTTTTTTTGCGATGAAAATCAATTGAAAATTATGCTTGCTTCAACTAAATTCCGCGAGGAGCGCCACTTGTAAAATGCTTGGAAAAATGAGTGGCGAAAAGTACCCCGTCAAATAATTTCGTCAGATATCTTTAAGTTTTCTGCAGAAAATATCTACACCTCTGCCGAAAATCTGCCGAGAAATCTGTAGATATTCCTACGAATTTTATTTGGGCTTGGGACAAAATTCGTCAGAAATTTTTCCAGATTTTCTGACGAATCCTGGTGCACACTCTGACGACTTTCTGTAGATATTTTGCCGATTTTCTGTAGATTTTTCTACATTCCAGACTTTCCAAGTTTGCAAAATTCTATAGAGTTATTCTTAGTGATATCACAGTGTTTATATAAAATGAAGAATTCTGCGACGCCGTGTTATAAGTGGAGAATAGTGAAGTGAAAACTTTAAGCAAAATGTCAACCTAAATTTCGTGTTTTTGTATCATTCAATTGGCGATTTTTAAGAAATTAGTATTTTTGCTCGCAACTTTTTACATGTCGAAAATGTGTACTCGGTAATGCTTATTAAGCAGAGCATACCATTTTCTTTATAACTTCTACAGTTTCTTCATAAATCAACAATATTTTTGTGAAGTAATGGAGGTTATGCAGATTTTCTAGGGAGAATTTCCGCCGAGAATCTACAGATATTCTACGCAGAAATTCTGCCGAAAATCTACAGATTTTCTCTGAATGTACTAGAATATGCCGTTAAAATTCAAAAAACCTCTGAGTAAAATCGGCAGGTAGAGCAATGATTTGACGGGACTAACACAGCCGAAAAAGTAAGCCCTATTTCACCACATCCGAATTTCTTTATTTGTTTCGGAAAACATTATTAAAAATTATATTAGAATAAAGTTTAGTTAATAACAGATTGACTTTCAGTGAAAAAATATCAAGTGCTGTACAGCAAAAACATAATTATGCAAGACAATTTCTCTGAGCGTTGACAAGTTTCTCAAGAACTCCATATATTTTTGGTGACTGTTCATGTTCACCTTCTCGAGAATTTCTTTAATTAACTTGCAAATAATCTAGTCGGGGAAGCACCAGATATGGTTTTCTTATTGGTTAGGCTAGAGGTTAAAGATTAAGATTTGTCCATGGATCGGTTATATTCCTTGCGGAACTGCTGCACCCAGGCCACTTATTTGGGCCCATTATGCACTCCCCATTCTCCTGTCCTATCTTAACCCCCAAGGCGAGTAAACCTGTTCCATATCACAGTGCTCTGTGTGCGTTCTGATATACACAGTACCGCTTTTACATCACGGTAAACCAACCTTGGTTTGTGGATCTGGGCAGTGAATGAGTATTTGTATTCGACTGTACTCTGCATGTCGAAACTTATTTCCTATACCAACCTCTATTTTTAGGCGGTTCATTGTCAATACATTGGCATTACTTTTCCATTCATTCATTGGACGAATTCGAGACTAATACAATAGCTGAAAAATCCGCAGCTGTCCCCCAGTCTCGAACCCGAGACCTCACAGTTATAGAGCCACTACTTTGATAGAGTTACAGTTATAGATCCACTGAGGCCCTCTACTATATATAGGGCGGCTTGACCTTCTTTTCTACATATATGACATTGTTGTTGGCAAACCATTCCAGGGTGGCTTTCGCCTAATGACATGATGCCAAATCAGGCCAAAATAGAGGAGGGATGTCGTGGCTTTGATACAGTGGCAAAAGTCGTTTTTGGAGGCACTCTTTAATGTAGATATTCGCGTTCATCATCCCTGTCATGAAAAATTCTTCGCTGCGACGTCCACAAGAGCAGATTGCCATCCAAACCACATATTTCTTCGGGAACTTGTCGTACTCTTTGAACCTGTACTTTGCTGGCTACACCCGTACGAGTCGTCGCCGTGTAAAATTGTTGGCCGGGCAACTGAGTAAATTCACCTTTTACGACAGTTTCGTCGTCCATCAAAATGCATCCTTGAAAGCCTTTCAAAACTCGCTCACTCAGATTTCTCGACCACGTTTTGGCGCTTTGCCTCTGCTTGTCCGTGCGATGGGGAGCAGCTTGAGCTTTGTACGTTATCAATCCGTTATTCTCTTTGATTCTCTGCACTAAGCTCTTGGAGATACCCAGCTTTTTGCCCACATCTCTGACTGAAAGGCAAGGTTGCTTCTGGAAAAGCGCCAACAATCTCTTCTCCAACCTCTTGTCTACAGCTCCAGGTTTTCTGCCACATCCTGGCTATCGAACAACAGTCCTGTCCTGAGTTCCTTGAAGCGTAATATAACCCTTCGCACCGTGGATGGACACTTTCCGGTGATCCTTCCGATTTCAGAATAGCTCGCTTTTGGATTCTTTAGGTACGTGTCCACGATCAATTTGCGCAGGTTCTCCATTTTTATCACTTTTTTCAGCCAAAAAACAACCTTTTTCAATATTTTTTTCAGAAATGAAAAGCTGACGAAATTCTCTTGAAACGGGAAAAAAATCAAAACAAAACTCAATTCCTATTGTGACTAACTTCATGTCGAAAACTTGAGAATTTAAATCTAGGACACGCTTTATACTGCTCTGTCTTTGAGTTTGAGCATTGTAGTGTAACTAGAAAATGTCAATTATCAACTTATAGGAAGAAGGAGTCACTTAAAACCGAAAGTTGATACATCTCGCTGTTTGACCTCTAGCTCAGTAGCAAATTGAAAGCTTTTCGGACTGCCTTTAGGTCGGTAAGAGAGTAACAAAAATACAGTTTTCGGAAGCTTGATTTTGAAAGATTTGTTAAAATAAATTGAATAGAATTCAATCACGTTTAATGACAGAAAATTTCTGGTGCATGACCTAAAGGGGATTCGAACGCAGAACACTTAGGCGAAACTGGGGCACCATTGAACACGGGGTAGTACCGGACAACAGCGATTAGACCTGTGTGAATTTATAGATACTATACACTGAGAAAAAAGAGGGTGCGATTAACTTTTTTTCCTCATAACTTTAACACCTTTTAGGTCTAAAAATATGTCAAATTTTTTAATGTTAATTTTACACCTTTTTAAGGGTGAAATTAACATGAAAAAGGGTAACTTTAACCCCTAATACACCTGAAAAGCATAATATTTACACCAATTTCGGATCAATAATGCAGGGTAAAATTAACATTTCCGGTATGTTATTTTAAGTTTTTGGGATTTCTCTCAGTGTACTTATATTACTCTCATTTGTGGTCATTCGATACTTAAATAGAAAAAGTACAAAATGCTTTTGAACATTTGATGTTCGTCAGACTGACGATAGAGGCTCTGTTATCCCAAAAATCAATTTTAATAACACATAACCTCAATAACTGCAGATCTACTTTTGAATGAAGATCCTTACGTTTTCTGCATTATGCTGTTTCTTTCCCAAAGACGCACTGATTCAACGTACAGTGGAAATACCTTCGATACAATTGCCAGTTCAAAGGCTTACGATTTAGCAGCTGATTGTGTTTTGACGGAGGATCAGTTGCGTGAAAATGGTTTCCCCCGTCCGGGAAAACACAAGGGACAGGCGACCATTTGCAAAACCTACCAGAATCACCATCTGAAGCCACCGAATCCGGACGAAAGATACTGCAGTCGCTGTTCTAAACTCTTCACAATCACCTGCTATGATCGTCCGGGAGTAGATGAATGCAATTACCATCCCAAGAGCACTGGCTTCCGAAGGGGATGCGCAGACAATCATCACAGGTGCTGCCAGCAAGTGGCTGGAACTCCGGGATGCATGTACGCTAACTACCATGTTAGTCATCAAGTTGACTACGAGAATCTCACGGGATTCGTAACGACAATCTCCCGGGATGAGGAGTACGTTTGTACCAGGAATGATATTTTTGCATTGGACTGCGAAATGTGCTACACGACGGAAGGGTTGGAATTGACGAGGGTTACGGTCGTGGATGTCAATCAGAAAGTCGTCTACGATGCCCTCGTGAAGCCAGACAATCGAATCGTTGACTACAATACTACGTAAGTAGAAAAATTTTAAATATTTTCAAATTTATTTTTTATTTAATTTTTTTCTTTGATTTTTTTGTTGAAATTTTTAAGAAATTTTGGAAATTGATGAAATATTTCCGATGAAACATTATTTTAATTTTATTTCTCAAAACTTCTTTTAATTATTTTAATTTATTTTTCTTTCCTTATTTTTTCAAATTATTCCAAATTGAATTATATGATTCCGATTGAAACCGATGCAATTGGTTTGAGGATTTCAATACTTTTTTTTTTAGAAAAAATCCAAATTTTAGCAAATCAAGTGGAAATTAAGCCCTATAGAGTGATTGACCTTTTGTAAATCTCTTTCGACCGAATATTTACAGTCCGTGCTAGCCAAAATTTCGAATGGGTCGAAATCCCGTAAAGCTAAAGTCCCGAAAGTCCAAATACTGAAAAGTTACAATTTAGAAAGCTCCATATAAGAGGTAAAATCCCGAATGGGTCAAAATCCCAGAGAGGCAAAATCCTAAAAAAGTCAAAGTCCCGAAAGCTGAAATCCCAAATGCCAATTCCAAAAAGCCGAAATTGCGAATGATCAAAATCCTTAAAGGGACAAAATAATTTCTCAAAACACAGAAAATTTCCCTTTGCCTCCAGCAAACCGGAGCTCAATCGTGGGAGTAGCTATGACACTTTTAAGAATTAGGAATATTGGTTTCCGGGGATTTTTGCTTTTGGGATTTTGACGTTCGGAATTTTGTTATTCGGAATTTTGGCATTCGGAATTTTGGCGTTTGGGATTTCAGCGTTCGGGATTTTAACGTTTGTAATTTTGGTTTTCGGGATTTTGACGTTCGGAATTTAGACTTTCGGGATTTTAACGTTCAGGATTTTAACGTTTGGAATTTTGGTTTTCGGGATTTTGGCGTTAGGGATTTCAGCGTTCGGGATTTTAACGTTTGGAATTTTGGTTTTCAGGATTTTGGCGTTCGGAATTTAGACTTTCGGGATTTTAACGTTCAGGATTTTAACGTTTGGAATTTTGGTTTTCGGGATTTTGGCGTTAGGGATTTTGGCGTTAGGGATTTTGGCGTTCGGAATTTTGGCGTTCGGGATTTCAGCGTTTGGGATTTTAACGTTTGGAATTTTGGTTTTCGGGATTTTGGCGTTCGGGATTTCGGCGTTCGGGATTTAAACGTTCAGGATTTTAACGTTTGGAATTTTGGTTTTCGTGATTTTGGCGTTAGGGATTTTGGCGTTCGAAATTTTAGCGTTCGGGATTTCAGCGTTCGGGATTTTAACGTTTGGAATTTTGGCGTTCGGAATTTAGACTTTCGGGATTTTAGCGTTAGGGATTTCGGCGTTTGGAATTTTGGCGTTCGGGATTTCAGCGTTCGGGATTTTAACGTTTGGAATTTTGGTTTTCGGTATTTTGGCGTTCGGAATTTAGACTTTCGGGGTTTTAGCGTTAGGGATTTCGGAGTTCGGAATTTTGGCGTTCGGGATTTCAGCGTTCGGGATTTTAACGTTTGGAATTTTGGTTTTCGGGATTTTAGCGTTCGGAATTTAGACTTTCGGGATTTTGGCGTTTTGGAGTGTAAGTGAAACCGCGACGAAGGCTTCCAAAACTTTGTTTAGTTGCTCCTGAGTGCAGGATTTGCTCTTATTCCTGGTCTTTTCTCCTTTCCCATCTAAAGGCGTCTACACATTGGGAGCAATTTTCGTCAAAAATTGCGTTTTTGACAGAAATTTGACGTTTCTTTGTTAATGTGAGATTCGAACTCAAGACCTCAGCATCATAAAATCGACGCCTTTTCGATTTTCCTGTTGATAAAAAAAAATAATTATCATAATATTTTCGCGGTATTAAATTTTTTTCAAACTTTAAAAAGATCGAGCTTTATTTGGTTTTTTGTTTAGAAAATTATTTTGAATATCAACTTGTAGATATTCTGGAATAACTGAAGCAATGCTGGCCAAAGAAACACGAACATTGCGTGAAGTTCAAGCGGTTTTACTCTCAATGTTTCACTCTCGGACAATTTTGGTGGGGCACAGTCTGGAGAGTGATCTGCAGGCACTGAAGATGATTCACAGTCATGTCGTGGATACATCGGTGCTCTATCCACACAAAATGGGACCACCGAAGAAGAGGGCTCTCAAGACGCTCTGTATCGAAAATCTCAAGAGGATTATACAGGAAAATGGTGAGGTTGTTTATTCTGAGGCAAAATACTCTCTGATGATAATAAATGGCTAAATTGGAATATTTGCAGAAAGTGGTCACGATAGTGCTGAAGATGCAGAAGTTTGCATTCAATTGTTGAAGGAGTACTTGAGGAATCGCATCACATAGAAATGCGTCTCACAACATTGACTCGTCGCCTTTTGATATTTTTACGAAAATATTTCAACAACAAAAAAAACATCATCTGTATTTATTTTTGTTCATGCATTCTTTCAAAACTTTTAATAAATTGCCTTCAACCATTTTCATTTTTTTTAATTAGGGATTTAATTGGAAATGACAGGTGAATTTCTGCCATCGATGAATTACTTTGGTGAATTATTTTTTTGTGTGTTTTTTTTTGAGAAAAAATTAACAACCAAATTATTTACAGCTTTAGCTCTGCGAGGAAAAGCTGCAAAAATTATTATCTCTGCTTTTTTCACGGAAGCGATAAAAGCTGAGTTTTACTTTATGAAACCATTTTTTAAATATCAATTTACAGAGTGTATTTAATTTTTATTAAAGTTTTAAAATCATTTCAAAATATTCTTTTCGCATGGTGATTTTTATTAATTTTTCAGAGAAGTCTCTAGGTCTTTGAGGCTATTGAGCGTTTTATGAATTTGCAGATCTGAAGAAATACTTCGGAAAGGGCAAGTAATTTTTTCTAAGTATTTGCACCGGGTTAAAAACCGAAAAGACAGAAAAACGATTTTATTTGTATTTTTGACTCAAAAATCTAAATAAAATCGATTTTTCTTCATTCATTTATTATTTTGATTCTAAAATGGATTTTTATTAGCAGTTCTTTAGGCCTGGAAGAACATTATTTACAAACAACGTAATATGTTTGCGTTATATTATTTAAGGAAAAGTGGTCGCTTTATAGAACGTAAGAAAGTTGGACAAAATAATTTTTAACTTCGACAATTTCCTCAAAGATTGAAGATCAAATTAAATCCAAGGGGGAGATATTTGGCGAAAAATCGTATACACCACTTCCAGCACTTCCTAAATTTGTATGGGAAACGTCAAAGACTTCCACACTTCCGGAAGTTCCATAGGTGATTTACAGCACTTCTAAGCACTTCCAAGCATTTCCGGCGTTTGAATTTAATAAAACGACTAAAATCTAATTTGAATTTTCTTCAACGGTTAAATTATTATTTTTCGCTTTTTTGGATATCGTAATTGCATTTTAATTAAACTGAAAATAAAGCTCTATTTTAATAATTTCTCTTAGAATCTGATTTTTTTTTTAAATTAATCTAGAAAAGTTATACATGAGGACTTGATCTGCAAGCGTCAGTGTTATAATAAATTTATTTATTTTTCACGTAGAACATATATTTAAAATTAAAAAAAAATAGTATTCAGAAGAAAATATGAATCAAGAAATTCTCATAGAAACAGTGTACATATATCATCACTTAACAATTTTTTTAATTAAACAAAACTGAGACGTCTATTTTCTAAATCTCCTTATGTCCTGGACACACTTACGACTAAAGTCTAGTGACGACTAAGCTCGTTCATAGCCAAGTCAGTTCCTGACACATTACAAACAAGGCTTAACATTTTCTGGCACTCACAAAACATAACTTTCGTGGGCTTTATGCAGATATTTCTACTGAAATACACTAGTAGTCCTTTGAAAATGAAACTACTTTTAAATTTACTTCACAATTCACGTATTACAACAAGAATTATACACCAAAATAGTTAAAATTGGCTTAAGTCGCGAGTTAGCTTCCACCTCACAAATAATTGTAATTAACAATAATTATTGGACGTGTACTGAGACATGATATCACAAATAGTTTCATTTTCAGAGGAGTATTAGTGCATTTCAGTAGAAATATCTGCATTAAAAACCCAGGAAGGTTACGTTTTGTGGATATCTGTGAATGCTAAGCCTAGTTTGTAGTGTGTCAGGAAGTGACTTGGCTATGAACTACACTCTTAGAAAAGTTTGGTACTCTTCACTATTGCCAAATGATTGGAAAGAAAATATTTGCTAGACAAAGAGAATATTGTAGCGGCAAATATAAAATACACCTTTCAGAATAATCCTGTTTAGTGTAAGAACTAAATCATTTATTTATATATATATATATATTTAGTTGTAATAACCATTTAATATTGATTTGGAAAAGCATATCCTTAGTTGAAGTTAAAATAATTTTTGCGCCACTATTTTAACTATACAAAAAATTATGTCAAAAAAATGTATTGTAATGAGAACCATATTATGATATTATGGTACTTTTCGCCATGGGTCGTTTCGCTTTCGTGCTCGATCCTTTCGTACTTAGCGTCGTGGCACGTTCTCAGATTAACCTTCTTCGCGAGTGGTGAAAAAAATGGGACGAGCCCAAACTCCAAGTATACTTTTCTCATATCACAATCTTATGATTTTTACAATAACCATTCAACAAGTAGAAAATTTAATATAATTTTGAAAATGAAAAAAAAATTATATTTCTTGTGAAAATTATATTATTTATTACCGAAACATAAGTTTCACTCTATATTGCTCAAATATTAAAAGTAATCGTGTTTAATCTTATGAAAATAAATTTTTATTATGCGATAAAAACACTTACATTTATACCGAACAAAAATTGCACTTTACATAGAGAACCTTTTTTTCAATAAATCAAAAAATTGTATCTTTATTAAGGACAATAAATATTCAATTTTATTTATTGTTATTGAAGATACATATGCACACAATCAATAAATTGAGTTTTGAGAAAATTCTTTTATTATTTAAATTTAAGTTTAAGTTTAAGTTTATTGAAAAACCACGAAATAGGTTACAATCCTCTTACAATTACGTGGCAGGCAAAAAGAAAAGAAAAAAAAAGAATGTGAGGAAAAAAAAATGCGTCAATACTAAATTTGAGGAAGAAATGATGAAAAAAGCAAAAATATTAGAGAAACCCAGCCTGGAAATGCCTTTGAATTCCCAAGCGAGAGTCACGAGCCTCACGGGGAAGTGCGTTGTACAAAGCTACTCCTTTAACAAAAAGAGTGCGGTAAAAGGTTTCCCGCTCTGCTTTAGGCACAATGAATCCCTGAACCCTGGCCGAACCCCCCCCTCGTCAAAAGAGAGGCCAAGTATTCCGGAGTTCCAGCAGAGACGAGACGATTAAGAAAAATAAGGGCACGCATCTGAAGGAAGGATGGTAGGTCGCATCCAACAAAAACGTCCCTATGCGGACTAATGTGATCACGGGGGCCTAGAGCGCAGATATACCTTACACAGTTATTAAAGGCTACTGTCAAACGATGCATCGTCTCACCATCTGCTAAAAAAAAGAGCTCAGCTCCATATGAGAAAATGGGTTGAAGTAGCGCTCGTGAGAGGAGCAGGCGTGTGTCATAAGGTGTGATGTCCCGGTAGCGTCGGAGGGTGTACAAAGAGTAGTTAATTTTTCGACAAATTGAGGTTGCATGATCAGACCAAGATAAAGTTTTGTTAAAAACTATACCAAGGTTTTTCACCTGATCTGCATACGGAATAATTTCTCCGTGTAGGAAAAGGGGAAACGAAGGAAAGTTTAATGATCTTTTGGAAATTATGAGGGCCTGCGACTTATTTGGATTTAGGAGAAGTCCATTAGTGGACGACCAGTGCTCGATCTTGGATAAATTCTCATTCATGAGCTCAAAAGCTGAATAAGGGTGTAAAGGATCGCCCTCCACGTATATCTGCAAGTCATCCGCATACAGATGATACGAACAACCATGCAAGACAGACGGAAGGTCGTTTATAAATAGTGAAAACATCAGGGGACCAAGGATAGATCCCTGGCCAATTCCCTTAGTTAAAGCAGCAGAAGAAGATATTTTATCAGAGTGCCTGACAACTTGGGAGCGACCGTTGAAGTAGGACTGGATGAGAGAAACCGCAGATGAAGAAAAATTAAAAAGATTAAAAAGTTTGAAACAAATCAGATCGTGAGGCAGGCTATCGAAAGCTTTGGTAAAGTCTAGCAATACCAATACCACAAAGTGGTTGCGATCAATAGCAGCCGCCAGATCATGATTTATTCGGAGAAGGGCAGAAATAGTGCTGTGTCCACTGCGGAAACCCGACTGGTTGGCGCAGAATAAGTTATTATCGGACAAATAAAGGGAGATTTGTTCATGTAAGAGAAACTCGAAAGCTTTCGAAAGAGATGATAGTAGACTAATAGGTCTGAAGTCCGAAGGTAAAGTGGAAATTTAAATTTAGGAAAAAATGGTCGTATAACTTAGAGGTTGTGCACGGATGTGTAGTCTAATTACGGCTTATACATATGGCCTAAGCCATATTTGGTAGACATCTTGAAAAGCAAAATGTATTTTTTTATTGAATTTCTCTATATATGCAGCTTTTTTGTTAAAAATTGTCTTTATTGGGGTTATAAGTGAAAAAGCATCGGAAGTGATCATGCAAATCGGGCTCGTATAACCCGGAAGTCGTTATACAACATAATTTACGTTAATTTTGCGTCAAATAATGTTTATGACCAAAAAGTGGCGTTTGAACAGTACCGGCAAAAGTGAGCAAAAATATCCGGATTAGCTTTAAAGAAAATGTAAGCTTTTCTCGAAAAATCCTTATAGAACATAATTAGTAGCTTTAGAATAGATCTTTCAAGAAAAAAAAGTTGTAGGTAACATAGGAATTAAATCATGAAATATTTAATTTCATGAATAACAGAATAACAAAATATTGGGTAATTTTTCTGGGCACTGTATTTTTGGAACTGAAAGAAATGAAGGTTCAAATTTGACATCATATTCAAGCTTTCCAAAGAAGTTTTTTGTAACACTTCACACACAATTAAAAAAATCTGATCTTATATTAGGCTAAATGGAGAAAGAATCTGAAAATGGTGATTTTAAAAGGATTTACCTTTTGTAAAAAATATATTAGCACGTTTCATTTTATTTCAAAAGTTTTATTTAAAAAAAATAATTAAGGTTCTTTGAATATAATAATTATTATTAGATAATTTCATTATAACTATTTATTTTTTTCAAAAAATTAAAAGTTGGTGTAGATGCCACAACTTTACGGAATATTTTTTTGTGGCTTTGAATACATATTTATCATAAATATGCAAAAAGAATAGCAAATTGCTGTTTCGAGATCAATTACAATAGCTGTGTCATTGCATGTAGGCAATCGCTTAAATGGTTACGTCAGGGACGGTTATTTTAAATCTTAACATTTCATTGCAAAAATTGAAGAAAATATACTTCTTGAAAAGAAAAAAAAACACATTTTTTATTAATAAAATTAGTAATTATATAAATATAAGCAAAATATTTCCTCAGGAAAAAAAATAATATTAATGAAAATTTTGGCACAATTGACCAAAAAATCCCGATTTTTGGTCGGGAATATATTTAATGGACCAATTTGTTCATTCTCTATAGACAGCATATCGTCGCATAATTTATATATATAATATAGAACGTGAAAATTGTGATTACAATTTCAACTAAGTTGATAAATAATTTTGCAGAAAATATTCCAAGTTCATTTTGAAAGAAAAAGACAACAAATATGAAAGAGAAGAGTCCTCTAATAAGAAAATCATAAATTCACCTACCCTCTTGTTATTCACAACCATTCTTAATTATTTTCACAGCCAGACTTAAGGATTTTCTTAACCAGAGTGTATGGTACTGAGGACCATAAATTTAGCCATTTAACCATAAAGTCTGGTTGTGAAAGTAATTAACAATGGATGTGATAACCAAAAGGGTAATAGATATTGCATCCGATATTGCTTATCTTTTTCAAATAGTTACCAAAACCAAAAAAATGGATGGGCCTATATTAACCATTTTTTATAGTTCACACAACAATATCTAGGGTTGTGGTATACTATTTTTTCTAAGAGTGTAGCTTAGTCGTCTCTGAACTCTGAACTTTATTCGTAAGTGTGTCTAGGAAAATATTATATTTCAAACTTGAGGCTTTGACGCTTGCATGCAACTTTATGCCGAAATTTGGCACACTTACCCTATAATTCAAATTTGAATGATATACGAATATTGACAGGGGGATTTGGGCGGATCTGGGGTTGAATTGCGTAAAACGGATATTTTAGATTTTAAAGTTCTCCCAGAAAATCTGAGTGATTTCTCAACAATATTTTATAAAAAATTCAGTTTATTCTAGTCTAGAGAGCTAAAATCATTTAAAATTAAAAATTCTTGAAAATATTCAATCAATAAAATTTAACCTAATTTATTACCTCTTAACTTTTATTTGTAGCTTCCAATTTATCAGGAAAATAATCTCCTTGTCAGACTGTTTGAGTGATAGCAAATGATTTCCAATGGATTGCTTGAAATGGATGAAAAAGATATTAAAATCAAACAAAGTGTCCCTGAAAGTTTAATACTGCCCTGTCACTTAACCAATATCCCAAAATCACGAGAAGTGCGATCATGAAAATTTAATCGCTTTTTCACTGGTTGATTGCGTTGATTGAAACACTCTTTTCGATGAATAATGAAACAAATCAATGACATTTTCTGCGTACAATTAAACCCTTTAAAAAAGAACTGAAATTCAAAATGTAGGTCAGACGTTTAAGAAGATACAATTTCTGGCAAAATATCTCTACATTCAGGGGGTTCATATATTTATCGAAGCACAAAAGGATTATAGAAAGAGCAATGAATGCAAATTCAGAGCAATTTTCTTAAGCTCATTCTTCGTTCTTATTGATGGCAAAAAATTAAATTGGAAATTGATCCATAATCCCAATCATGCCAAAAATGCTAAAATGGTACAAAGTGAGTGGGAAAAATTGGCGGGAAAAGAGTGCAGGAAATGCATTTATTAAAGGGTGGAAGCTCAATAGACTGCGGAGACAGACCAAAGAAGGATCTCTTGGCAAAATCGACAAGGAACGGAGTGCAAAAGTGATTTTTTTCCGAGGGATTTCGACATTCTGATTGTATTCGAGAGAACTGGAAAATTGAACATTTGGTAAATTTAATGTAGCTCTGTGAATTGCCAAAAGAGACAGTGCCAGGGTGGGAAATGAAAAGAAATTGTAAATTTGGAATATCTCTCTAGCGTGTAGTTTTCCCAAGCGCGCTTTTTGTTCCCTTCGCATCCATCCAATTTTCACTTCATCTCGCACATTTCGACAAGTAACAATATTAGGTAAGATTTCGATCAATCTCACCTTACTGTAATGGTAAGAAAATTCCAGGTCTTCCACTTTGGCTTATATTTTGCCAAAGTTTGTTTAGCTACTCTTGAATTTTAACATTAACGAATCAATTAATTGTTTGAAACAGATTTTATCTATTATGGAGCACAGGAAGACGTTATCAAAAACACTTTTTAACGATCATTGAATTTAAATTCTTTAAATTAAATTTATTACAAACACTATTTATTAATATAGTGTATCTATCAAAGAAAAGAATTTACCTCTATAAGAATTTAAATCAGGATAGAGTGTAAAGAAAAATATTATCAAAATCGACGCGATATCAAACTTTTCCTGCGTTTCGTGCAAAAATTTTTCATAAATTTCCGCAAAACAAGAATAGTGCAACAAAATTTCTATCTCTTTTAGGTTATTATTTCCAACAAACAAATAGTATATCGATTGCGGAGAAATAAATGATAAAAAAATAAATGGTTAAAAAATTATAGTGAAAATTATAATAACATTGAAATGGGACATCAAACAGAATATTAAATGTCATCAGGATATTTGTCAAAGTGTGGGGAAATAAATCAACCAATTATCACAAAAAGGGATATATTCCGTTTAAATTAAAATTTCCTGCATTTACTTGATTTTCAACACTATTAAAAATTTTAAAAAATTAATTATTTTTGATTATAAAAATTTGCTGTTCTATTTATTTTCTGTTTAGTTTAATAAAACCATTCATTAATCAGTCACTGGTTAAAATGAAAGGATCACCGGGGATCCTTTGAAAGTATCCCTATTTTGACATAATAATTTAACTTCGGAATGAACAAATAAAAGAAAAGGTCATTTTTAGCGTTCGCTCAGGTGAGAGAAATATGATATGAGTAATAATTTTGCGATAGAACATAATTTATCGTGATAAATGTTACATTACAAAATTTCAAGAGACGTTAATTATCTTTTTAAAAGATCAAATAATATGATTCAATTTGATCAATTCACTTTTACCAGAGTGGTTAGGTCCAGTACCCCAAAAAAGGGCTTGGGAAAAGTAACACTTTTGAATTGGGACATCTTAATTTAGGCTATTTTCCTATTCCTAAATGGAACTGTACCTAACCGTGCGCTCTGCAAACCAATTGTGTAACTGCATTACATTAGGGGAGACTGGGGCAAAAAGTCACAAATCGAAAAATTCAAAATTCAATATCTTTCAAGGTAAAAAAGATAGCGGCTCAATTTTTTTTCTATAGATAGCCTCCATAGACCTTCTTCAATGTCGTAAGTTTCTTAGAATTTCAACAAGGAATTTAGAAAATAAAAAATATCGAAATTTTTATGCCTATTTTTGCAATATTTTCCTTGCAGAAGATAACAATTATTACCTATTTATTTTGCAAAATTGCTGCACTGGTGAATATTTTCTAAATAATTTTGATTTTTTGAATATGAATCCACTATCTATTTTAGAATTTCACAAAAGCTCTTTTCTCCAGAAATCCTTATATTAAAAATGGCCACTTGGGGTAAAAAGTAACAAAAGGTATAGAACAAAAAGTAATAAAAAGCGAGGCAATTTCTGATGTCTCACGGCGAAAAGAAACGTCATTATCATGTCTTGCCGCTTGTTGTTTGCATTTGCCAAACGATTTGCAGTCTTTTGTGTGTTTTTTTTTTCTAAAATAGCTTGCAAAGAGCTTTTCTCGTTTTCTCACTTTTCTCGTAGAGAAAACGGAGTTTTACAAAGGTGTAGACACACAGAAAAATGGAAAATTCTTAAACAGAAACACCCAGGAAATTAATTTCAAATCCCATACAATGAATGCCAATGCCCTAATTCTAAATCCTTGATCATTTAGTTTTAGTTGCAATTTGCAAATCTGTAGACATTTTTCATTTTCCGGGTAATGCTGAACTTAAGTTCCCGATCTCTTAACTTGAAAGAGCTAGGGATTCTAGTCCATTTCTTTCGCTCAGAGCTTCTAAACTTAAACGCCTCGGGGATTCACGTCCAATTTAAGTTCCCAGGATCTTATAAATTCTTAAATTTAGAGTTAAAATTTTTCTGTGTGGATGAATAAATTTTCTATGAAAATATGTCCTCTAGGTATTTTTTCAAATTTACGGAAGCCCGTAATGAAGCGAATCAAAATATGATAATACCCCATGTCTGGTACTATTTGCCCCAGCATTTTTGAGAATAGTCACAAAATTACCTTTTAGAAATTGGCTCGATAAACATATTTTTTTTACAAAATAGAGGAAAATTACTTTCACAAAGTTGTAGAGCGGTAAATTTCCTATAAAACTGTGCTAATTAGAATTTTTTGAAGCGCTTGTGTAGCTTGTAAAAAAATAAAATATCCGTTTTGTGACTTTTTGCCCCAGTCTCCCCTATAATGAGGCAAAACTAGGGTCGAATGAACACCTCTTCGACGGAGAACCCCTATTGGTACTTTTGTCAACATGTTGAAATTTATTTAATGTACCGAATGTACCTAACAAAATGTAAGTAATTACATTTTATTATTTATTTATTTTATTTTATTTATTTATTTATTTATTTATTTTGGGTTTTATTAACCCATTCCTTACCATGGCATTATACATCATACTTAAATTAAGTGATTTTAGATGATTTATTCCTGGTCAATTTTTATCCGAATTGCTCTCGGGAATGAATTTTTAAAGCGTGTCCACGACAAGATTGTTCCAAATGATTTGACATTTTTATTACAGATGTCACTAGCTCCGTATTTTCGTTGTGTGTAAACATTGTAACACGTATTTTTACCTTTCTTTTGGTGAGACTCTCATCAAATTCTGTTCATTTTTCACTGAGATAGGGGAAGTGCTTATAATTTTGGACAGTCTGCATATAAGCATCGATATCCTAAGTTTGAAGTGCCATATTTTCAATACTAATTGACTTTTCTTGTTACTCTCTTTTCAGAAGGATTGTTTAGAAACTTGGCAAGCTATTTATCATCTCATTTTTACTAAAATTAGTTTTAATACGTTCAAAAATGAATTGATATGTAGAGGTGAATTTGACTCTTATTTTGGACAACTTGGTTATTAATTTTTACAACTTGTCTGTAAATTTGGACAGATAATCCGCCTCAATAGGATGCCCATTGTTCTTCATTTCATAAACCAATCTTACCAAGTCCTCTTCCTGTTCATGTAAGGGAAACGTAGAATATCACAAGAAGCCCGGAAACTTTCCATATCATTCATTAAAGTGAGTTGACTTCGGTGCTCCAAGTACGTGCGGATTCGCTCATTCCCTGCCCTTTCCGGGAGCCTTTCAAGGCATTTCTCACTGCATCTCTTTCGTAGAGATGATGCTCCTTCATTTCTCCAGGCATTTGTCCAACCTAGTCATCACAAAAGCTAAAACTTCACGAAATTTCGTGAGAAAAACACCTGTCCAAAATAAGAATCATGACCTCACTGGTGAATGTCTTAAAAAATTTTCTCATTTTTCACACGAAAAATATAATTCACAAGGCAAATCTCACTTCAGGTCAAATGTACAAATCATCAGTAACGTGAATCAACACAATATTCAATGAATATTCAATAATATCACTCAAAAACAGCGAACAAACTTTGTTAGTACTTCACCAAAACTAAATAAGACTGAAGTAAGCCACGAAGTTCTGTCATATTTCTCGTAAGCAATTGCTCACACTGAATTTTCAACAAAGCAATTTCAACTCAAATCATATTCAAATTTTAACGTATTTAGTGTTAAAATATTCCAAAAAGAACAAATATTTAGATAGAATTCATTATTCATCAAATATTGGAATAAAAATCCATCATTTTAATCAATTTATTTTTAGTGTCCAATGTTATCCTCAAAGTGTCCAAAATAAGAAACTGGACAAAATTAGAAGCATTTCCCCTACAAAATAATAATGGAAAAGAGAAGAGAACTGATCGTGTAACACATCTAAAAAATCCTGGAATCAATTACGCGAACCTTGGAAAACTCGCAAATATCTCAAGTCAGACCGTCCGGAGGGTGATTCTTCGATTCCTCGACAGTAAAACCACTGCTAAGAAACCTGGATGTGGAAAAAATCGAGGTATTGGAGATCGAGATTTGGAGAAAAAGGTGATCATGCGCTACAAGAACAATCTTTCGACATCTTGTGCACAAAATCAAACAAAGTAATGGACTGAAGACTTTTAAGGCCCAAGCAGGCCCTCATTGCACGGATGCAAAAAGTGAGTCAGCTAAAACACGAGCTCGAAGGCTGTGCGAGAAGATGAGGTCTGGCTTTAGTTGGTGCATATCTAGACTTCATTTTTAAATTAAAACATTATTCTTGGGAACAATCTTATCGTACACACGCTTTATTTCTGTTACATTGACTGAATGGGTTAATCTATGATTTTCGATAAGGATAAGTGTTTAAATTTCGTATTCCAAATGGTATAGAGTAAGGTGTTAATCGGTCCTGACACGAGTTCTTAAAGTGTCAATAGGTGCTCCTTTTACCCTATAAAGGAAAAGCCCTATTTTAAAGAAACCCCGATACAAAGCTACCTCAATTAAAGGTGCCCCAGGTAGTTTCTGAAAGCTTTCTTTTGCTTGATAATTTCCAATATTTTTTTTTTAATTAAAAAAAATAGTTATGATGATGTTATAAATGAATAGTGAAAGGGAATACGATAAGAATAAATTAATTAGTCAAACTTTTGTAATATTTTTTTTATTATTTTTTTTTAATAAATTCATTAAGAAAAAAAATAATAATATACCTTCCGTCATTAAATATTCTATTTCCAATGAACAATTTTATACGTACAAGTTGGTTCTCAGTAATAATCCCATCAACCATGAGCTTTTCTTACTTCGCATTGACTTTGCCATGAATAGAAAATCGCATTTATGGTAATCGAAAGCTCTTGAGCCAATGATTGTGCTATGTGGGCACGGCTGGATAAAATGTTAAACCATTGAATTTACTACTAGAAAGCGAGGCATTTTCATCATTTTGCAGAAATTATCGCTGCAGGCCATTTAATAATAAAATATTCCTACTCCTCCGCATACATTTCTTCCATTTTGATCCTCATTTCGAGGAAAAGAGAGGGAGAGAACCTTCCCACATCCCGACTATTCATGATATTGCTCCCGGAATTGAAATTTAGAGCTGAAGCCATGTGAAATAATTTGTGTAATGCTATGGCTTCAATCGATAATTAGCTGATATCACGTCTTGCAGTGTTTGATTTATTAACCACCCTCGGATTTTCGCTCCACTTCTCTGCTCACAACATTTGCCCGAAAATTAAATCACAATATCCTTAAGAATTAAGTGGAATAGTAACTACCCGAGGGGATATAAACTGTCAATTATTCCAAGAACTAAATAAGAATATATATTAAGCCATTGTTATTCGCACAAAGTGTTGAATTTTAGGACTTCATTTTTAAGGTAAGTGAGAGAAAATATTAATCCAGCTAGAATAGTTCTCATCTCGTAAAAAAAAATTTAAAAATATATCATTAAGTCTTATCATGACAGATATTGTAAAAGAAAAAAAATAATCCCTAATTTGAGTACTTCTAATATTGAGCTTTAATCTTTTGTGTTGTGTAAGTTACCAGTGGACCTGAAAAAATGTTTTTTTTTCTGACTAGTGGAAATTCACGGTAAATTATTTAATATTTAAACCTTTAAAATTGTGAATATTGCGTGAAATTAGTCTTGAATAGCCATATTGGCTATTCCGTACCTATTATAGGGGAGACTGGGGCAAAACATGGCAAAACGCATATTAAATTCTTTCACGAGCTCTGAGAAAACTTAAACGTTTTATAATAAGCATATTCTTATAGGAAATTTACTGCTCTACAACATTGCAGAAGACTATTTTCCTCTAATCTCGAAAGAAATGTGATTTTCGAATCCTTTTCTAAAAGTCGATTTTGTGGAGATTCTCAAAATTGCTGGGGCAAATTTTGTCAGTCTTCGGATAATTTTTAACGTTTTACTCTCGCAAACGTTAAAAATATCAAATAGACATATTTTTATAGGAAATTTATTCCTCTACAACTTTGTCGAAGATAATTTTTCTCTATCTTAACGAGAAATGTGCTTAAATTGAGCTAATCAGTATTGATATTTTCTGTAAGCCAAATATTCCAAAAATAGGGCTCAAAATTTCATTATTTTTTATTTTACATAATCCTTCCTCGAATCCCTTGAAACTTCGTAAGTTTAAGAAGGTTCATAAAGGCTATCTATAATAAAAATTTCAAGCCTCAGTCTCTTTTATTTTAGAAAATAGTGAATATTGAAATTTTCGTTTTGACAAATTTTGCCCCAGTCTCCCCTACAGTTTACAAATTTTATCCAGTTCAAATACACTTACCAATCACACCTCGAGAAGTCTATTATTTTTTATTATAATAAAGGATTTCGTGGGTAATGAAAACTAAAACAACGACATATTTTTTCCTAAATTTTTATCCAATATTATTTAAAATTTCTTCAAGTCAAGCACTTGAACATATAAGAGTGCAACATTTAAATTATACTTTTCAATATTTTAATTTAAAATATTATAAATTCAACCGTTGACACCTGATTTTAGTTGTATAGGTAACCCCTAATACCAAAGAATTTCCATAAGTCTTCTTTTTCCTTATTCCTAATTGGACAAATAGTCATTTTGAGTTATTGGGCATCAAAAGTCAATCACTTCTAGGGGCTCTTTTTTAATCCTTTTAGGACGGGAGTCTAAAAAAATCGGGGTCAGAAAAAAATCCCTTCATCTTACTTCTTAGGGCACAACACAAATAGGGAAGACCGTAGAAAAAGATTTTTTTTGGAACACCGGTGTTCCAGTCGTCCTTAAAGGGTTAATCAATTTAGTCAAATTTGGGTTTTTTGGAAAGATATTAAAATTTCGAACCCGGCTATGTCAGTCCCAATCGGTAATAAATCGGTTGTGTTTATTCAATTAATTTATTATTAAGTTTATTCAAAAACCGTAGTCGATTTTTCCATTATCCTTTTTTATTTGTGACTAGGCATGTTACTAATGTCAAAAATTCTAACATTCGCGCTTCTCAATTATTTTCCAGTTCGGAATTGATAATGATTTGTGAATAAATTTAATCGGTAATAAAATATTATACACCTAAAAATCATGCAAAAAGTTAATTCACGTATAGCTCTTTCTCGTGAGTTTGAGCATTCTGCATAGCTGCGTCTCAGCTTTGTCATCTCTTTTTCTATAAAATGTTTCCAAGAACGCAAAATTATTTTTTTTTAATTCTTATTTTTCTTGTACAAGTTTAATTATTTTGATTAACAGGAAATATTTGCAATTTTTTATTTCACTTCAGATGAATCAACTCAGAATAATTTTCACCGAAAAAGTAGTTTTTTTTTCATAAAGTTCTCCGAAAATTAGGTCTCAGCAGCTGAATTTTTAAAATACTCATATGACAATTTCAGGAAACATAGTTGAAATTTTGTACTAAGGAGCTTGAATAATATTTTTTATTATGATGAAAAAAATGCACTAATCCCTCAAATGCTAAAATATAAACAAGCGCGATGATAATGGTTCTACAATTAGTTACAACAGAAGATGTGCTTCTGCGTTAGAAATTAATGTTATTTTATAAACTATAAAATAAAATAACATTTTATAAATAGTAGCCGTACTCACTATGGCGTTGTTATCTCGTAATCTCCGTAATCTGTTATCTTGTTATAATTTTTCATTTATAAAATACATTACGAGAACATAACGAGATAACGATATAACGATATTACAAGATAACAGCGCCATAGTGAGTACGGCTAGTAAATTACATTTGTCAGATATTATTAGTATAATTACTTTAATTTAGAAGAAAAATTATTGTTCCTTTTTTATTTCATCCGTAAGTCAAATAACCTTCGATATTTTAAAAATATTAATTTTTTAATTGTCTATAAATTGAACGCCTCTAATCTGTTAATTTTCCAATTAAAAATATTCAATATCGATAACTGAATATTTTAAAGACTTTTAAGCTGAAAAGAGAGTATTTTCCAGAAAATTGCTTTCAGGATATTTTCCATTGAAATGCCACAATATCTGATTAATATGTTGTTCAAACATTTATATTAATTATTTGTAAATAGAGGTTGTTAAGTGGTTTTCAGTGAAAATTTTATTATTTTAATTACATAAAATAAATACTTGGAATAGGATAGAAAGGGTATAATTGGAATCGAACCTAATTTGGAATTTTGAGATTTTCTCAATAAGTAAAAGAAAATACTCACAAAGAAGTATTCTTTACTGTAGATAGGGCTTGCAGGGGTAGTCTTTCGGGCTTCGCATATACTAAGGCTTCGAACACTTCATATTTTTCTATTTTTCCCATATTCCTTTTATGAATCTCACTTTTTTTTCAGGAAATGCCAGACTTAATACTAGCTTATTAAAATATATTGCCGTAGGTCGGATTCATTAAAAGGATATGGGAATAAATATGAAGTGTTTGAAGCCAGAGTGTTTATGCAGCCTGAAACTTCCCCTACTGCATCGTGGTTCTTTTTTCTCTTTATTCATCTGATATAGTGAAAAAGTTTAAAAATTCTAATTTAGGTTTGATTCCAAATTACTCCAATTTACTCTAGATTTGAGGGTGCGGCAGTTTCAAGCATGTAAGTCTGTGAAAATTAGTATTTTGGAACTAAAAGTTAATTTTTTGAGGAATATATCGTACAATGTTAAATAGCAAATCTCCAAGAGAAGTAAGTGAACTTGGTTTTTAGTGCTCCAACTCAAAGAGAGAGAAGTTATAGTAAGGTGTGGTAACCGGGTCATTTTCCGTAGAGTGCTACTTAAACGCTTGTGTTCGGACTGTTGAAATTCTTTTTTACTTCTTCTAAATCCATAGAATTATTCATTATTCATTCAGAAACATAGTATAAAAAAAATATCAAAAAATATTAAAGAAAATGTATAAAATAATGATAATACTGAAATAAGTTAGCATTCGCTAAGTGGTTCGCCTGCTCGATAATTGGCTCAAATGGTCTTTTAATTGGATTACTCATTTTACAAGCATATTAAAACTATTTTTTTTTTAAATTCCTTTTTTAAAATTTTTATTCTATTTCACTGAATTATTTTATTAAATGTAAACAGTTATAAACTCACTAATTTCTTTATAAAATATTATTATTTCATGACAATCGATTTACTCACTTTGTAGGGGAATGATTGCACTTCACTTTCCATTAAACTTCACTTTCCATTATTTTTTCACAAGGAAAAAACAATAAATGTTTTGAATCAACCTGCTGTCATTATCAAAAATATTCCTGAAAAAATTTTCAGTACATAACCCAGCTGGCACAAGTTTGAAATGAGTCGATTACACTCACATATTTAATGGATAAAAATATTATTTTTGCTTTTTCTCAATGTTGAATAGTTATATAATGTTACAGTAGTGACTATATTACGGAAATAAAAATAAAAATATTATTTTAGGTGGATTTTATCTAGTTAGCGTAGTCGAAAACGATCCACATAGCGAATGGCCCGGATTAGCGCACTTGACAGTATATAATCGTGCTTTTTTCAACTTGTCACCATTCTGGAGCCTAAACGGTAAGAGATATCGACTTCCAGTCTTCCATGATCCCCAATAAAAAACAATACCTCTAGACATTTTTACTTTACCCTTCCCACCCCTCCCCACTATCCCCTCTAAGAACATCTTTTTTTTTGGTTTTTCTCAAAATTAGCCCAAGGTTTTCCAATGATTTTCGGATATGCTTTAGAGCTAGTCCAGGCGAACATTTCGCCCAAACACACCTAGGATCGGAAAATTCGCCATTTTGAATTATTTAAGGTCAAAGGTCAACCACTTTGGAAGGCTTATTTTTCAACCGATTTGGTTAAATTTGGATTTTTTGGAAAAGTATTATAATTTCGAACTCGACTGCATCAGTCTTCATCGGTAAAATAGCGATTTTTTTTAATTTAAAATGCTTTTGTAGTTTATGAATCAACTTGATCTCTACACTAGAGAAATCCGAAAAAGTTAAAATTACATTCCGGAAATATTTATTTTCCCTGCATTATTGATCTGAAATCGGTGTAAATATTTGCCTTTTTGGGTGTATCAGGGGTTAAAGTTATCCTTTTTCATGTTAATTTTACCCCTAAAAGGGTGTAAAATTAACATTAAAAAATGTTGATATATTTTTACACCTAAAAAGTGTTAAATTTCTGAGGAAAAAATGTTAATCGCACCCTCTTTTTTTCTCAGTGTACACTAGAGGAATCCGAAAAACGTAAAATAACATTCCGGAAATATTTATTTAACCCTGCAATATTGATCCGAAATCGGTGTAAATATTATGCTTTTTAGGTGTATTAGGGGTTAAAGTTATCCTTTTTCATGTTAATTTTACCCTTAAAAAGGTTTAAAATTTACATTAAAAAATGTTGATATATTTTTACACCTAAAAAGTGTTAAAGTTACGAGAATAAAAGGTTAATAGCACCCCCTTTTTCCTCAGTATAGTAAACCACTATGCTCCAAAAGTTCATGCGAGAAACTAATTCACGGTGAGCTCTATCTCGTGAGTTCGAGCATTCCGCAAAGCTGGGGCGCTTTGCCATCTCTTTTTAAAAGGGACAGATAATCCTAACCGGCTTATGTAGGTGAGATTCTTAACGTGAGCTAACTCGGAGTGCATGCAAATTCGATTTGGAGCTGAAGTTGGGAGACGCCATTCAGTTATCTTGAATCAAATTCGTGAAATTATACAAATTTTGTATTTAAACCAAAATATCAAAGATTTGGATGGAGTGACAGAAAAGTGATATATGGGTGAAATGTAGACCAGAATGTACTCTATAATTTTCCTATAGAACATGATCTCATCGATTACTCAGAAGCCAAGATAAGCGAGGTTTTTTGTTTCTTAACTCGTTTTTTCATCCAGAGTGCCCCAAGTAGTCATTTGTTGAACTTCAACTATATCAAAGAATTGTTGTATTTTGTGGGACTTTCCATTTAAAACCCTATTTTAAGTGTCTTGGTGGAGTAGAGGCAGTCAAATTGGCATCTGAGTGATTTCAAAGCGTTATTATTGGAAAAATCAATTTTTTCACACTTAAACGGCAAAATCGGAGTGATAGCGTAGTCTGAGTGGAAAATGATGTATGGACGAAATGTAAAGACAAATGCGCTCTACAATTATGTTGAAGTAATCATGAAAATCGGTTCAGCGACAGTCGAGATAATTGAGGTTATGTGATATTGAAATTAGTTTCTTGACTGTGGCGCCCCTGGTGTTGGTCCCACGAAGTTCAAATATTCTAGAAAGTTGTAGCATTTGGTGAGATCTTTCGTTTAAGCCCTCATTCATCAAAATCGGTCACATAGAACCGGAGATATGATTTTTTGAATTTCGTGAACTTTGACCCCTCATATCTCCGGTTCTATTAAAACCACAGCGCGCATACGCACCATTTTGGAAACGTCCTAGACTGGACTACAACATACTAAAATTTCATTAACTTGCACAATGCCGTTTTTGAGAAAAGTGACTTTGAATTTCGATGAATTTTGACGCTATCACAGCGCCACCTGTGGTGACTTTTTGAACTTCCATCTGAAAGTGCTCATCGAGACGAAACCAAAAAGGTAAAATTTAGGTCGCTATGTTAATTAGAACCGGAGATAGAGGCCGGTCAATGTTCGAACTTTGACCCCTTATAGCTCGGGTCAGGGGTTATGGATCGACTTAAGGTTTTTTTTGTTTGATAGGTATAATCAACGGCTACAACATACTAAATTTTCAGCCCGATGCACAATGGAATTTTTGAGTTATTTAACTTATAAGATTTAAAAATTTTCTTTTTAAAAAAAGCGCCCCTAGCGGTGGTTTTATGAACTTGCGATGTTAGAAGGGGAAGTGGCATTTCACGAGAGCTTTCCAAAAAGCCCTCACTTTTTAAATTCTGACAATTAGAACCGGAGTTATGGCCATTTTAAGAAATTTTTTTTGGACCCTTATAGCTCGGGTTAGGGGGGCCAGGGGACCTTAAGTTTGGTATTGATGGAAAGCTCTAAGGCCCAGCTATAACATACTAAAATTTGAGTCCGCTGAATGTCATAGGGGCGGAGCTATTGAGAAAACAAAAAAAGGGGGGTCTTGAAAATGGCGGAAGGAGGGGTGGGGGGTGGGGGGTCAATGCACCAAATTGCAATTTTCATACGATATATAACCTTTGCCGAAAACCGCAAGTCGATATCTCTTTTAGTTTAGGAGCTATTAAGCTCCAAAGAGCGGCCGGCCGGCCGGCCGGCCGGGAACGTAACTTAGCCACATATATATTCGGAATCAGGAAGTGCTGAAACATATTTTGGCCAAATTTGAGGTCGATCGGACGACATGAAATTTTGTTAGGATTATAGTAGGTGAGATTGTTAAGAATCTCACCTAATATGATTTTAGGTGAGATTCTTAACAATCTCACCTACTATAATCCTAACAAAATTTCATGTCGTCCGATCGACCTCAAACTTGGCCAAAATGTGTTTCAGCACTTCCTGATCACGAATATATATGTGGCTATTTTACGTTCCCGGCCGGCCGGCCGGCTGGCCGGCCGGCCGGCCGGCCGGCCGCTCTTTGGAGCTTAATAGCTCCTAAACTAAAAAAGATATTGACTTGCGGTTTTCGGCAAAGGTTATATATCGGGTGAAAATTGCAACTTGGTGTATTGACCCCCCACCCCCCACCCCTCCTTCCGCCATTTTGAAGACCCCCCTTTTTTTGTTTTCTCAATAGCTCCGCCCCTGTGGCATTGAGCGGGCTCAAATTTTAGTATGTTATAGCTGGGCCTTAGAGCTTTCCACCAATACCAAACTTAAGGTCCCCCGACCCCCCTGACCCGAGCTATAAGGGTCCAAAAAAAATTTCTTAAAATGGGCATAACTCCGGTTATAATTGTCAGAATTTAAAAAGTGAGGGCTTTTTGGAATGCTCTCGTAAAATGTCACTTCCCCTTCTAACATCGCAAGTTCATAAAACCACCGCTAGGGGCGCTATTATTAAAAAGAAAATTTTTAAATCTTAAAAGTTAAATAACTCAAAAATTCCATTGTGCATCGGGCTGAAAATTTAGTATGTTGTAGCCCTTGATTATACCTATCAAACAAAAAAAACCTTAAGTCGATCCATAACCCCTGACCCGAGCTATAAGGGGTCAAAGTTCGAACATTGACCGGCCTCTATCTCCGGTTCTAACTAACATAGCGACCTAAATTTTACCTTTTTGGTTTCGTCTCGATGAGCACTTTCAGATGGAAGTTCAAAAAGTCACCACAGGTGGCGCTGTGATAGCGTCAAAATTCATCGAAATTCAAAGTCACTTTTCTCAAAAACGGCATTGTGCAAGTTAATGAAATTTTAGTATGTTGTAGTCCAGTCTGGGACGTTTCCAAAATGGTGCGTATGTGCGCTGTGGTTTCAATAGAACCGGAGATATGAGGGGTCAAAGTTCACAACATTCAAAAAATCATATCTCCGGTTCTATGTGACCGATTTTGATGAATGAGGGCTTAAACGAAAGATCTCACCAAATACTACAACTTTCTAGAATATTTGAACTTCGTGGGACCAACACCAGGGGCGCCACAGTCGAAAAACCAATTTTAATATCACATAACCTCAATTATCTCGACTGTCGCTGAACCGATTTTGATGATTACTTCGATATAATTGTAGAGCACATTTTTCTCTACATTTCGTCCATACATCATTTTCCGCTCAGACTACGCTATCACTCCGATTTTGCCGTTTAAGTGTGAAAAAATGGATTTTTCCCATAATAACTCTTTGAAACCACTCAAATGCCAATTTGACTGCCTCTACTCGACCAAGACACTTAAAATAGGGTTTTAAATGGAAAGTCCCACAAAATACAACAATTCTTTGATATAGTTGAAGTTCAACAAATGACTACTTGGGGCACTCTGGATGAAAAGACGAGTTAAGAAACAAAAAACCTCGATTATCTTGGCTTCTGAGTAATCGATGAGATCATGTTCTATGGGAAAATTATAGAGAACATTCTGGTCTACATTTCATCCATATATCACTTTTCTGTCAGTTCATCCAAATCCTTGATATTTTGGTTTAAATACAAAATTTGTATAATTTCACGAATTTGATTCAAGATAACTGAATGGCGTCCCCCAACTTCAGCTCTAAATCGAATTTGCATGCATTCCGAGCTAGCTCACGTTAAGAATCTCACCTACATAAGCCGGTTAGGATTATCTGTCCCTTTTCAATTTTTTGTCGGAAAGTTTTAATTTTATGTGGTGTTGCTGATGTTTATAGTCATAAAATTTTTATTTTTCAGTAGTTTACGTAGTAGTTTCAGTAGTAGCTATGATATTTGCACCTTGTCTTATTACCTTAATTTTCAAATGAACAAAATTAATTATTCATTCTACTCACAGTGAATTCTCATCAGTTTAGACTTGATTGAGATCTTGTTTCCGCTTTCCTATAGCAGTAATTAATTTAATTGTTTATTATTATCACCACTCTATTTGTCTCATTTTGTTTAATGAATTTTTGTGCCTCGCCAAGGATGAACATGAGAAATACTAAATTAAGCATTTGGTAAGCAACTCAATTTGAAAATCTCAAAACAGAAACAGTGCTTCGATGCACAAAAAGAGCTGAACAGATGAAATTTTATGACAGT
This sequence comes from Phlebotomus papatasi, assembly GCF_024763615.1. NCBI lineage: Eukaryota > Metazoa > Arthropoda > Insecta > Diptera > Psychodidae > Phlebotomus > Phlebotomus papatasi. The sequence goes on from NC_077222.1 coordinate 17,468,123, forward strand.
AAAAAATTGAATTGTAAATTTGAAGAGAGATAATTATACAGGAGAATGAATATTAATTTTTTTTGTGTTGGAAAATCGTACGATAAGGTTCACTTTTCACATAATTCACCAAATATATTCATATCTCTGTTCATTCAGCGACAAAAGAGATTTATGCTAAAATGTGGTGGGTAGAGGATGGTGGCTTTAGAGGGTTCAATCAAGGGACAGATTGTACAAATATTAATTACAATACAATCCGATTGCGCATAATTAATAAATATCGACAGTGAATTCTCATTTTGTTCTACCGTGTATAATTTTCAGCAAAATTTCAAACCCCATGGGGTAGGATTATTTCATGTGGAAAATGCCATCAGAAAGTTAAGGGTGGTTTAGAGCCATGAGTGAGCCAATTAGAATCCTTCCCTCCAATTTTCTTGCAGATTCTTATTGATTGCCATAGCATGTGAAAATATCTCCATTGTTATTCATTGGAAAACATTCTTAAAGAAAATTCATTGAATGAAGAATGTTACTTTAGCACAATGTTGTTTGCCAATTTTCCCTTCTTGTTTGTCCAGACAATGGGTATTAATAGCATTGAGAAGTTTATTCCATCAGACATCTCGTTCTTCAATTCTCAGGAAATTTACCACATTATGTCTGTTTTCTTCCTGGGCTAAGGTCACATAAAGTCCTAATAATCCAAATCATCATTCAATATTTTCCTCTGGAGGATGTTTGTGCAAAAGTGCGTTTCTTTTTCTTCCAATATTTCTCAATTTAAAATTCCGTTTGCTTTCCCTTTATTCATTGAAATTCACTCCTCATTCTATTCATTTCTTATGTCAATCTCTTTCTTTCACCCTCTCTAATTCGCAATTGCTCAATCATTGCTACGATAATCACGTTGAGACTTTAATTTTTGACTCTGGAGATATTTTAATTCCCTTGATAACTTACTTTTGACCCCCCCACAAGATTAAATATATTCTAAAATGGTAATTTTATTCTGAGAAAATTACAGAAAATTTAAATTTTCGAAGTATTATTCCTCAATATTTAATAAATATCTTCACGAACAAATATTTGTTTTAAAACAAAAATATTGTTCTAATTTATGGTATTGAGGAAATGCATGTGGGTGTTGTATTTACACTATTAAAGTCTTAAGAACATAAGTAAATAAGATCCTAAGGCATATGAAAGAAACTATCGTGCACTTATTCAATAAGATTTTTGAAAATTTCTTTAACTCCTTTTAACTTTTTTTTGTATAAATGTCTTTTTTAAACTTTATATGAATAGGGTTAACTTTATATGAATTATGTCTAATTTGGAACGTTGAGATTGTGTAACAGTTTTAAAAGGCAAAAGGAAGAACTAACGAAGAAGTACTCTCGTATATGTAAAGCCTTATACTTCTTCGTCGTTTTCTTTTTGTCTTTGACCATCTGAAACAACTTTGAAAATTTTAAAATTTCAAAATAGACATGATTCCAAATTACAAGATCTTACCTTACTAAAAAACTGGATGTGAGCTTCTTAAATTCAAAAATATACATCAATGTTAATTTTAATAAGATGCTGAATGATAAAAACAACTGTGTAGATCCCAAGTAGCAAAATAAAGTCAGCGTTACGTTTGTCTGGTATTGTCATAATAATTATTTGGACGATTTGGACACACTCTTACTTGCACTCACATTATATTTTCGAAATAAAAAATAAGAATTTCCAATTTATAATGAGGTAGTACCGTAGATGCAAGAGACTTTAGTTTTTGAGTGTGACTTTACCCATACCCCCTGCTTTTTGTAAGCTTTTCTTTAATTTGTAGCACTAAGGACGATCTTTACCGATCGAACATGGTAGATAGGCTCAGTAAAGAATTTCAGTATTGAAATTAAAGAAAATCTTACGAACAGCAGGGAGGCAAAGGCACCCTCGGAGGCCACTCATCTGCATTTACGATAGTGATGAGCTGGTGTCGGACATAATCCCGAAAATGAAAATCCCAAAAAACTAAAATTCCGAATAATTAAAGTCATGAATGGGACGAAATTATACGGATAATTATATGTAGAATAATTTACCAAAAACGTAGGAAATTTGCCTTTGCTTCCAACAAGCGGGGTGCAATCGAGGGAGTAGCTATGATACTTTTAAGAATTCAGGATTTTGGCTTTTGGCATTTTGGGTTTTCGAAATTTTTGGTTTTAGAGGTTTTTACTTTCCAAATTTTTTGGTGTTCGATATTTTGACGTTTTCGGGATTTAGCGTTCAGGATTATGGTTTTCGGGATCAAAATCCTTTAATCCAAAACACGTTAATTAATTTTAAATACTAGATTAAAAATATTTCTGATAGAAATACAAATGTTTAATCTTTTATTCCATACTTAGAAATTAATATCAATTTTATTTGTACAGTGGAGTCATTTATTGTCCATCAATTATTAGGTGAGATTCTTAACAATCTCACCTACTATAATCCTAACAAAATTTCATGTCGTCCGATCGACCTCAAATTTGGCCAAAATGTGTTTCAGCACTTCCTGATCACGAATATATATGTGGCTAATTTACGTTCCCGGCCGGCCGCTCTTTGGAGCTTAATAGCTCCTAAACTAAAAAAGATATCGACTTGCGGTTTTCGGCAAAGGTTATATATCGGGTGAAAATTGCAACTTGGTGCATTGACCCCCCACCCCCCACCCCTCCTTCCGCCATTTTGAAGACCCCCCCTTTTTTGTTTTCTCAATAGCTCCGCCCCTATGGCATCGAGTGGGCTCAAATTTTAGTATGTTATAGCTGGGCCTTAGAGCTTTCCATCAATACCAAACTTAAGGTCCCCTGACCCCCCAGACCCGAGCTATAAGGGTCCAAAAAAAATTTCTTAAAATGGCCATAACTCCGGTTCTAATTGTCAGAATTTAAAAAGTGAGGGCTTTTTGGAAAGCTCTCGTGAAATGCCACTTCCTCTTCTAACATCGCAAGTTCATAAAACCACCGCTAGGGGCGCTATTATTAAAAAGAAAATTTTTAAATCTTATAAGTTAAATAACTCAAAAATTCCATTGTGCATCGGGCTAAAATTTTAGTATGTTGTAGCCGTTGATTATACCTATCAAACAAAAAAAAACCTTAAGTCGATCCATAACCCCTGACCCGAGCTATAAGGGGTCAAATTTCGAACATTGACCGGCCTCTATCTCCGGTTCTAATTAACATATCGACCTAAATTTTACCTTTTTGGTTTCGTCTCGATGAGCACTTTCAGATGGAAGTTCAAAAAGTCACCACAGGTGGCGCTGTGATAGCGTCAAAATTCATCGAAATTCAAAGTCACTTTTCTCGAAAACGGCATTGTGCAAGTTAATGAAATTTTAGTATGTTGTAGTCCAGTCTAGGACGTTTCCAAAATGGTGCGTATGCGCGCTGTGGTTTCAATAGAACCGGAGATATGAGGGGTCAAAGTTCACAAAATTCGAAAAATCATATCTCCGGTTCTATGTGACCGATTTTGATGAATGAGGGCTTAAACGAAAGATCTCACCAAATGCTACAACTTTCTAGAACATTTGAACTTTGTGTGACCAACACCAGGGGCGCCACAGTCGAAAAACCAATTTCAATATCACATAACCTCAATTATCTCGACTGTCGCTGAACCGATTTTGATGATTACTTCGACATAATTGTAGAGCACATTTGTCTCTATATTTCGTCCATACATCATTTTCCGCTCAGACTACGCTATCACTTCGATTTTGCCGTTTAAGTGTGAAAAAATTGATTTTTCCCATAATAACGCTTTGAAATCACTCAGATGCCAATTTGACTGCCTCTACTCCACCAAGACACTTAAAATAGGGTTTTAAATGGAAAGTCCCACAAAATACAACAATTCTTTGATATAGTTGAAGTTCAACAAATGACTACTTGGGGAACTCTGGATGAAAAAACGAGTTAAGAAACAAAAAACCTCGCTTATCTTGGCTTCTGAGTAATCGATGAGATCATGTTCTATAGGAAAATTATAGAGTACATTCTGGTCTACATTTCACCCATATATCACTTTTCTGTCACTCCATCCAAATCTTTGATATTTTGGTTTAAATACAAAATTTGTATAATTTCACGAATTTGATTCAAGATAACTGAATGGCGTCTCCCAACTTCAGCTCTAAATCGAATTTGCATGCACTCCGAGTTAGCTCACGTTAAGAATCTCACCTACATAAGCCGGTTAGGATTATCTGTCCCTTTAAAGTATTTTCTTCTTATTTCATAGTGTTCAAGTGTTCAACTTCAAGTGTTCATAGAATTAAAACAATAAAACTGAGGATATCCATACCTTTAGTCAAGATACAAATATTGCCTACGATTGATTGAGTAATGGTTAAATCCCACTTACTTAAAAAAATGCTAAAATCGCCTTGTCTCACACTACCCCTGTCCCAAACCTCCCCGGTCTCCCCTAAACATGATTAATAACTCATCCCAATTAATTGCAAAAAATGTTTCTTAGAGCTGATTAACTTTGACTTTGAAAAATTATTAGAAGAATATGGGTCAATATATCATTGTCAAATATGGGTATAATATGCACCAAGATATGCATGCACCTAGAGAACCTTGAAAACGTAAGGGATACTAGGACAGAATTAGAGAGAATTAATCTCGTGTAGTATTAGACAGTAGGGAATTACAGTTTTCTATAGAAAGAAAAGGACAATGGGCAAAATGGTCCAACCTTTCGCCACGAATGCAACCTATAACATCGAATAGGTATTGGCAAAGGTAACAACTTTTGTTCCGGGACCAACCCCAAAAGTATGTAGGAAAAGCACTAGAGGATAAAACATATGTTTTAAAAATTTTGTCAATATTTTTTTGCAAAATTCTTTTTATACAATAACGGTTTATCTTGTATTGGTGATTTCAAGGAGCAATTTGTACGGAAGGGTTCAAGGAAGATTTTCCTAAAAGAAACCATATCTTTATCTCTTCATATTCATTACATTTTTTCAGAATTTCTTAGTAAATCATAGAACATCCTTCAAATTCATAAAAAAAGGATTGTATGTGGGAAAATGTCTCCAATACAGAAATATATTCATTGGAAAAAGACTTAAAGCCTCTGAAGATCGCAGGATCCTAAGAGATATTGTTATTCAAAAACTTTGAATAATAAGTTTACAGTCTAATTTAAATATTTTAATAAAGTCCTGTCATAATACTTTGAAGCACGTGTTAAATTTCTTTGGTAGCGGTACCTTTTCAAGCATCGTAGCTCCTTTGTTAAGGAGTATATTTTGTAAAGGCCTCTACACATTGGGAGCAATTTTTGTCAAAAATTGCATTTTTGACAGAATTTTGATGTTTCTGCCTACAGCACTGCAGCCAATTTCCTTCAAAAAAGCAATTTTTGACAAAAAATTGTTCTCAATGTGTAGACACCTTAAAGGAGAAAAGGGACGCAATACTATCAATGGAATTAAAGAACATTCAACGATATTTGCGGAAAATATGAATAGTTAGAAGGAAAACGGAGGGACAAAGATGTGATTTTTTCTTGGAAAATATTCTTTTGTTTAGAGATCGTTCTTTGACACCAACAACTTATGATATACCATTTTTAAGAAAGGAAAGTTTCGTAAAGTAATTTTACCCATTTATTGAGAACACTTACTTTAAGACATCTCAGAAACTTTACGTGATTGACTATAAGTTGCTTCGGAAGATACGTTGAAGACACATCAAGAACTCCGAAAATACCGGCGGTTTCATATTACAGGAAAAAAGTTTTCATTTATTTTGTAATGCTCGATGGCCTTAAAACATGACTAGTTTGTATGCGAGCTACCAGATTGAGTAGTCAGAAGAAAAATTTAAAAATATTTATTTAAAGCCGTTTTCGAGTAATAAATTGTCAAAGTTGTGAATTTTCATAAGGATATCGTTAATTTCCCAAGGACTGACAGTCCTTTTTGACTTGGGTCTCGGTAATTTTTAAGTCATACACCAATAAATACAAAATAGTCCTAGTCTCATCTCTGGCGAAGGGTTTGACCAGCTCCCATACATTTCTGCCCATTGCCCTTTAGCTACTTTATCTTTATTCATTGTCATTGTCGGATTTAAACAAGTTTTTCTATAATATAACCTAAAATGTCCAATCGTGAGACTTATAAAGGAAGGAAGTTTAAAAAAAAATCTTTTTTTCTAAAACTCGTAATGAAATTCGTAAAGATGAATTTGACAAGCGTGAGAAAAAACTTTATCTTTTTCTCAACATATTTTAAAAACACAGAAGTATAATCCTTTTTGGGAACCTGAAGTTCCAGTATATTAACTTCCGAAGCCTTTAACTAAAATTCTCTAACACATCTGGAGAGTAAAAGATGTTCAATCGAAAGCAGAAGGACATCAAACGACAACCAGCCTAATCCCAATACAAGGACCTTTTCTGACAGACTTCGATGTGAATTCCTGAAATTCTTTCATGTTCCGATAAACTTTAAATTCAGAGTCACAATTCTCCAATGTCTTTCCACACCATTGAGACACTCCTCCATTCTGGTCAATTAACTTTCTCACCGCTTTAACTTTTTTCTCTCATCTTTTTTTGGGGGGACCTATAACATCCTTCTTGCTTGCCTATTCATGGCTCACCGTCCAGGCAAATCCTCTCAATAGCTCACATTCCCAGCCTAGAAATATTGCGCCTCATGATGAATCCCAAGGAGACAGTGAAATCCTTAATCTCATTATGTGTGTCAATTCACATTTGGATGGATGAATTTACGGGGACATCTGAGGTCTCTGAGCTGCACAACATTGGCAAATAGTCACAATTATGAGGTGATCCTTCTCCGGGACGGATGCCAGTCGTCTTTAATCTTGTATGCAAATTGCGTGGGTGGATACAATTAAATTTTCGTCGGCGCACATAAATCGTGTCGTCAAACCTTTTCCTTTCCATGTCACAGAGCGTATGTGTGTGAACTTCAATTTTCTAACTCAAGGGAGGGGGGAGGAGTTTACTGAATTTCTTGGCAGTACCTTTTTGGTGGATGGGAGTCGTAAATTCTTGGGGGTATTTTGCTATTTCCGATTCAGGCGTGCCAGGAAAATTGTCTAAAGTGAATGGAAAACTAACATCTAACTATGGATTTAGTATAGGTAGGCTTTGCCCTAGATGGCGCTGGGGATCAGAAATAATTAAAATTTAAATAAACGGAAAGTTTTCCTACAAATCTTCAAACTTTTCGAGATTTTATTTTAATCCAAAATAAACTTTTTCATTTTTTTCCTATCTCCGGGATTAAAAATTGAGGAGGAACTTATGTATCATGTGCTTTGGTAGCCCAGAAAGTATTTGAGCGACCCACACCATCCTATTGATCCCTCTTTAGATGCCGTGGAAGTTTGGAAACCATTGATGGTTTTCAAAATATTCAAATCACGTCTATGTCTCCAAGTGGCCTCCCTCCTTATCTTCCACCATATATCTACATTTGCATGTATATAAATTAAGTGTAGATGCAAATATTTGTCATAGAAGTAGATAAATAAGTGAATCACACACTATTTCAGAGTCCATTAGGGATATTGAGTTTTGGAGTATTCTTGGGCACTAACAGTCTCCCCTTGGCACTTTGGTGTGATATAATTGGGAGATGAATTGATTTCTTATCTGTTTCCAAGTCTGTCTCTTATGAAGTGAAATGTTTTTCTTGTGCAAACCCCTGTGACCATACTAAACATTTCGGTTTGTGCACATTGGAAAACCTTTCAGACTATTGGTTCACCACTACTGTAGTTGACATTGACTATGTAAAGGCACTTACTGTATATTTATTGTATCATTTACATAAAATCCATATGAAATTCTTTTCATATTGATATTGGAGTTGGTGAAAATACATTTTTGCTTTCCCAATAGATATTATTTAATTGATTTATTGGGAGAGGCTTTTACGGAAAATTTAACTAAAACCTGCAGCATTTGGATTATATTTTCCTGTCCAATTTTCATAAATACGAACAAGCAGGAATTTTCTGTCAAAACAGAATGAGAATGTGTGTTTGAATAACGTCGCGATGACCGTGTTATGACTATTTAAAATAGGCAAAATCTTTTTGGTCAGTAAAAAATTCAAATTGGTCAGTAAAAAATAAAATATTGGTAAGTAAAAAATAAAATTCGGTCAGTAAAAAATAAAATATGGTCAGTAAAAAATTAAATATAGTCAGTAGAAAACTTAAAAAAATCAGTAAAAAATTAAATTTGGTCGGTAAAAAGTCTTGGTCAGTAAAAAATCAAATTTGGTCAGTAAAAAATTAAATATGGTCAGTAAAAAACTTTTTAAAAAATCGGAAAAAATTAAATTTGGTCAGTAAAAAATAAAATTTGGTCGGTGAAAACTCAAATTTGATCAGTCAAAAATCAAATTTGGTCAGTAAAAAATAAAATTTGGTCAGTAATAGATAAAATTTGGTCAGTATAAAATAAAAATTAGGTCAGTAAAAAATCAAATTTGGTTGGAGAAAAGTAAAATTTGGTCGGTAAAAAGTCAAATTTGGTCAGTAAATTTTTTTTAAATCTTTACTGATTTTTTTTAAATCAGTAAAATGTGAAATTTAATCAGTGGAAAATTAAATATGATCAGTGAATAATAATTTAGTCAATAAAAAAATAAAAGGTAATCAATAAAAGTTAAAACTTTGCGTATCCGGATAAAAAGTATTGCACATTTCGTATTATGGAAACTTCGTATTTTAGTACATTTCGTATTTTACCATTCGAATTTCATATTTCGTCTTTCCTAAAAAAGCAGGTACAAAAATTAAAGCAGGTGCTTTGGAAAGTTGTCTACTGATAACTCTCCAAAGCACAGAAAATTTCCCTTTGCCTCAACAGGCGATACAGATAACTTCCCGAAGCACAGAAAATTTGATTTTTTACTGACCAGGTTCTTTATTTTTTATGTTTTACCGATCAAATTTCATTTTTTTACTGATCAATATTGATTTTTTACTGACCAAATTTGATTTTTGCTGACCAAATTTGACTTTTACCGACCAAATTTGACTTTTCTCCGACCAAATTTGATTTTTTACCGACCAAATTTTATTTTATACTGACCAAATTTTATTTTTTACTGACCAAAATATACGCTGATAAAATTTGATTTTTTACTGACCGGATTCTTTATTTTTTACTGACCATACTTTATTTTTTACTGACCGTATTTTATTTTTTACCTACCGTATTTGATTTTTTACTGACCAAATTTAACTTTTAACCGATTTTTTAAAAGTTTTTTACTGACAATATTTAATATTTTACTGACCAAATTTTATTTTTTACTGACCAAAAAGTCGCAGCCTTTAAAATATTCCTAGACAGGAAGTTCTCAAAAAATACGTCGTTTGATATTAAAATGTTGCATAGATTTCCAGCACAAAATTACCGCATTAATATTTATTAGACAATTTACGTAAATTTTCTTAGAATAAGAATAATAACAGTATCAAGTATTTAATGAAAATGACTTTTCAATTAATAAAGATTTACTCATTAAAACATTTTATCTCGTGCAGAATATTATCCTAAAAGATAAAAAAAATCAAATTTGCTAAATGGTTCATTAATTAGTTCAGAAAATTGAATAGAGGATATCCTCTTACTCACTTCCTCTACAAACACATATTCTTATAAAGATGCTTAATTGAAGCAAGGGGTGCATGTACAGTACAGGCAGCATCAGAGTATGTATTATGTGTATGAATAATTCATACGAACATTTAAGAATAGCTCGGAGTCCGAGGTTGAGAAAGTTTATTTTTAATGTGTTTAAATACTTTCAACTTTATCCAGGTTCTTTATTATAACAGTAGCAAAATTGATTTAGATAAAAAAAATGGATAAAATTTAGTTAATTATGGCACAAATTTATTACTCAATTTTAAAGGCATTTTAAGCATAGCTAGTTTTCATTTGAATTTTATTATGTAAAATCGAAAATCCTGTGGGGAACAGAAAGGTAGTTTCATATACCTTAACATTTTTTACTTTTCTTATACAAAAAACTGCATTCAAGTTAGCCAGGTCGTATATGTAGCTGTTTTATTATATATAACATAATTCCATAATATTAATGTTCCTATATGTATTTTCTAAAGTCACTCATCCGTTAAAATTGCCCACCGTCTTCTAAAATATTTAGGTTTTATATCCAGAGGAAGTGACCTCTACTACTAATAGCAGAGATACGAACTTTGGCAGAGAAATCATAGAGTGAAATTTGAAAAAAAAAATCTAGATTGATTACGACGAAATAAAGAAAAGGAAACTGTGCCAAATTTCGGACAGCTTTCAATATCGGTCATTGCTTATGGAATATTGGAGGGTGGAGCAATTTTACGTCTGCATCATTTTGAAGATCCTTATTATTTCTGCTTGAGCTCAAAGAGAGAGAACAGTATATAGTACAATCCACTTCTTTTTTTTTTTAAATTTGTCATCGTTCTGGAGATTAATCGGTAATTATCTGAGGTCAAGTTCTCGAACGCAACCGTCACAACTGGTCACTTATTACTACCTATTTACTTTGTCGATTGGCTCTTTAATCGAAAATTTAGCCAAGTCCGTTAATAAATGGATCACATTTGTCGAATAATCGTAATAGATTTATTCTCTTGTTCCTTTTTATGAGTGCGTGCGTAATGTTACGAATTTCATGAATATTTTAAAATGCGCACTTCATACCCAATTTATTTTAGTTCCGAAAACTTTTCTGATTTGTGAATCAGGTTAATTGGTAATGAACCGATATACAGAAAAATCATGCGAAAAGATATTTCGTAGAGAGCTCTATCTCGTAAGTACGAGCATTTCGCAAAGCTGAAACGTTTTACCATTTCTTTTTGAGTACATAATATTATGTTGAACTTTAGTGTACGTTTGTTTGCTTATAGGCTAGGCGGCTAGGGTATCCGGCAGTGTCTATTTTTTTTTTTAAATTTAAAGTATATTTATACGAGGAAACTGAATTTGTTTCAAGATAGGGCAAGATGGGGTAATTTCGAGCAACATTTTTCGAGACTAATTTTCTATTTTTTATCAACTCTTCAAGCCAACTTTTCTCTTGGGTATCACTTAATTATTTAGGTGGTTGCAACGTCCCTTTACTAGATCGGATATCTTGCATTATCCTCCTCCAGTTCTGGCGAACTGGAGGTCTTCTGGCGAACTGGAGGTCTTCTGGCGTTCTGGAGAACGTTCTGGCGCCAACTCTATTGAACACTTCAGTACTCCCAGCTTTTTAAGGACATTGCCCAGGATTTCTTTTGATCGTTTTCAGGCTCACTGTTTAGTAGTTTTCTGGGCATTCTTTTTGAGCTGGTATTTGGTGAATATGTTCCACCCAGCTTATTTAATTAGCTTCAATTGTGACCATGATACTGGCTCTTCATAATGGACTTCCAAGTCATAGTTCTTCCGGATGAGATACTCTCTAGAAACTGTGTCTCTCATTGGAAGATCAGTGATCCGAAGATCAGTAGCGATTGCCCTTCAGCTTTGGTAATTGCTATTACCTTTAAATTTGAACCATGCGAGGTTTGTAAATTTAGTTATTGACTGTTCGACAAGGTATGCTTGATAAATGTTTCCTAACTGACATAAAACATTATGAAATAACTTTCAGTATTTACTTCTAGAGTCTCACGGAAAACTTTATGCTCTCCTCAATCCTTCCGGTGTTCGTCAGATTCTGATTCTTTTGATTTGAAAGAGGAATATTTTCTGACGAACAGCGGAAGAATTGGGGAGAACATTTCAGTTCATTTATTTACGTGTGATTCCTTCTAATCACACCTATTTTTTTATTATTGAAATAAGTGGAAGTAATTTTTTCTCAATATTTCATGTTACGTAAAACTTTAAAAAATCTTCTCTTTTTTAAGGTAAAGTCGGTCTAAGAATAATTTTTCTTCTACTTTATTAAAAAGAATTACTTTCCACCAAGTTTTTCAATTCTAAAGTTAGTAGGAAAAATCGAAGCTATAAGCGAATTAATTACTTTTTTTACCCATAGATTTGTAAACTCATCTGTGTCTGCCATCTACTTTGAATGCTGGAGTTTATAATAATAATAATTGAGATTTATTATTTAGGGCAGAATCACATTGACAATAAAATGCTCGCCGTAGCCTCACCGTATTTCGTAAATTTACGAATTTTCATTGCAATTCTTACATAAATTTTCCATTGCCGTATTACCTTATCTCATACTCGGTGGCACTAGGTGAAAATAATATAAGAAAATTGAAGAAATAAAACGAAAATGAGATAAACGGTGAGCAAAAAAACTATATGAGAAATTAAGCGTACATTTTTTTTTACTCACCGTTTATCGAATTTTCGTTTTATTTCTTTAAATTTCTTATATTACTTTTACCTAGTGCCACCGAGTATGAGATAAGGTAATACGGTAATGGAAAATTTGCGTAAGAATTGCAATGAAAATGCATAAATTAACGAAATACGGTGAGGCTACGGCGAGCATTTTATTGTCAATGTGATTCTGCCCTTAATTTGACTGATCAAAAACTTAATGAATATTAGGATTTGTTTTTATTTTGATTAAATAGAGTTCCTTAAAATTTCTTTTTAAAATTCAATCCATAGTTGATTTAGTCCCAGTCCTTTACATTATGTTCTGGACAGACTTGCGGTTTAAGCCGAGAGCCGGCTTATTACACTGAGAAAAAAAAGAGGGTGCGATTAACATTTTTTCCTCATAACTTTAACACTTTTTAGGTGTAAAAATATATCAACATTTTTTAATGTTAATTTTATACCTTTTTAAGAGTAAAATTAACATGAAAAAGGGTACCTTTAACCCCTAATACACCTAAAAAGGATAATATTTACATCGATTTCGGATCAATAATGCAGAGTAAAATTAACATTTCCGGAGCGTTATTTTAACTTTTTCGGATTTCTCTCATGTCAGTGTACACTGAGAAAAAAGAGGGTGCGATTAACTTTTTTTCCTCGTAACTTTAACACTTTTTAGATGTAAAAATATATCAACATTTTTTAATGTTAATTTTACACCTTTTTAAGGGTAAAATTAACATGAAAAAGGGTTAATTTAACCCATAATACACCTAAAAAGGGTAATATTTACACCGATTTCGGATTAATAATTCAGGGTAATATTAACATTTCTGGAATGTTATTTTAACTTTTTCGGATTTCTCTCAGTGTAAGATTAATTTGCACATTATTTTCGAGTGATATTTATATTATTTTTTCGTTATTTTAGCTTCTATGATTAACTTGATGATTAATGATCTAGATTCTAGAAATTCCAATGTTTTATTGAAAATGATATTAGAATTCATTAAAATTATTTTGATCTTAAATTTATATGACTACCAACTCTGCACACATAAGAAGACATAAAATTTTCGCACAGGGGAAGTATAAGAAAATTTCCTCAGTGATTTTCTCTCTTCACTCATTCATGCAAATATAAACATAATGCAATTTTGTGCACATTCCCGCAAAATTATTCTTGGTATACCAAATTGCACACTTGGCAAAATTATCTATTGGAGAGGAAAATCCTCTTATATAGAATTCCTTAATTGGTAATTTCCTTAATTGTTTTTTCCTAGCTGTATCTTTTGCAATTAATCGCGGTGACTTCTTTTTCATTTATATCACTGTAATGCAGATTGGTAAATATAGACAGGAAGAGTCTGCTTGTTAAATTGTCCATTGGAAAAAGATTTGTGGCAAATGAATCACTTAATTGGATTCTGTAGTTTGCATCTTATACCCTGGTAATGGATTGAAATTCCAAGTAAAATGGCAAAAGGGGAATGAGGAATTTGAATATAATGTTTGAGAAACGTCCTCTCGATTGATATGTTACTAAAATTGGAATGAGGAATGGGATATATTGTTATTTTGCGATAAATGGGGTGAATGGAGGTTTTCACTGTGGTTTCTTGCTTTAACTATTGCTACCCAAAACGTATTGATCACCAACCCTTTCCGCCCAACACTCAGCAAACCACCTAATACAATCATGCCTCTGGTGCAAGCAATATTGCATCAAATCTGGGGTTGAATTGGGTGGGTGATAGGGGGTGGATGGTGTGGGAAATCAATTGCTCTCTGTATCTTCGGCAGCTTAAATTTTGCAACTAAAAGTTGATTTTATGGTTTCGCTACGCCCCAATGGACAGACATCGTTTGTCTTCACAACTTCTCAGCTTCTTTGTTGCATGGTGAAAGCGCTTGTGCCGCCAAGACCTCTACTCTAGCAAGGATAGGGAATCTGAAGGAGCAGGAAAACAACAAGAGGCCATGAGGCGCGGTTCACCACTCTCATATTGAGATATTGCTGACGGAAGCTATGAATTTTCTTCCAGGGGGTGGAAATGGCAAAATTGATCCCTATATTGGAGATACTCATTCCAAATCTCATTCTATAGCTTTGAAACAAAGTGGTAAGCTTTAATGATCATTTTAGATTATTCTATATATGACATAACTTGTTTCTCAACTGAGATTGGATTGACAAAATTTTCCAAAGAACAAAAAGATTTCATATATTTCCACTTTAAAACTTCTACGAAAGCAAGTCAAATCAGACATGAGCAAGAGTCAGAATATTGAACTGAACATTAATGGTCCATTTAAACTGGAGTTTTTATTCAAAATCTCCCTTTAGAGATAAAAACCTCCACTCAGCTTTATCCCAGTATTATTTACCTTTTTTTTTCACCGCAGAAAATCTACCACGAGCAGAATTTTTGTTCGTTTTATTTATTTTTTTGAAAATTTAAGCTTTAGAATCAGCTGTTTTCTTTTGCTAAAAGATTTGAAGTGCAATTTTCTGCGAAAATAAATAATATAGTGAAAGATTAAATAGCTGTAATTGCAAAACAATAAACTTCTGCAATGCAACAAGCTTAGTAGATAAAATGAATAAAATAATGAATTCTCATTTTCATAATGTCGTCATCAGGTGTATTTGTTCAACATTTTTTACCAATTTCACGACATTAAAAAAAATAATAATAAAGTCTGCAAGATTTTTTTTTATAATAGATAGAGGGAAAATTTTATCTCAGCAAAGAAATACAAGGGGAGATTTTCTGACAGAAGTATTTCGTGCAGTGTGAGGTGCATTTCGAAATATGCTCGTTTCTTTTTTACTCTTAAAAGGATTTGTGTGTAAGCCCTGATGGGGCTCACTGAACTAATACTATAACTTATTAAGAGAAAATGGGGAACTGAAGGTGCTACCCATCTTTCAACTTCCTCGGAGTGAACCGTCCACGGCGACTGATGCTCACTCACTGAAGTACTAGTGGTAATTGCCATAAGCAACAAGAGCACCATATAACAACCTTCAGCACCCGCCTCGGGATGATGTGTTGGGTGTGTCATAGGAATGAAAGATTAGGATTGGTGGGTTTGGCCGTCGACTGGGTTAGCAACTGTCAAATGGGCCATACGCTCTACATGTGGTAATGAAAGGGTAGATTCTTAATAATCCCCATCTCACCTTCTATAGTCCTAATAAAATGTTGTATAAGAAGAACTGAGGCGGAATTAGCCAGGGGTAAAATTAGACAGTGTGAAATGCTTGCATTAAAAAGAATGTAGCTTATACCTAAGGAATAATGCATCTTCACTCTTAGAAAAGTTTAGACGTGATTACTAATGAAAATTAGTTGTTCGGGCGATTATTATCAAATCTATTTAAAATAGTTCTTATATTCTTAAAACATTATACTCATAATAAATTTATTAGTAGTGAGAATATAAGACAATATTTACGTGGATAAGTTGCGGCAATTATTTCATAATGCTTTCATACAATTATATTTGCTTGTGATAATTAAATGAAATCATTATCCCAACTAATATTGGTCACTAATTGCTTTCAGTTCTCACAACCAATGTAAATAGATGGGCCTATATTTTCATAAAGTTATGACTATTTTTCCAATAGTAAAGAGTGGGTTTTATTTTAGTAATGCGTTGAAGCTCTTTCGAATTTTAAGCAACTAATAAGAAATATGCATCACAATGAATGCTATATAGTAACCACAACTAATATGATATAGTTATTACAGCCAATAAGATGGGTATCAACCCCATTTATTTAGTAATTGGAACTAATATGTTATAGTACCCATTACTATTTTGATTTAGTTGTGATAACTAAATGAAAAGGATACTTTAACTAACTGTGGTCAACTATTTCATTTAGTTACCCAAACTAAATATATAGTTGGGTCTATATTTACTATATTTTATAGTTCTAATAACTGCATATGAGCTTGTACGAACTAATTTTTTCTAAGAGTGTTCTAAGCGACCCTGACCCAGTGTTCTGTACTCTGAACAAGTTAAAAGTAGTTACAAGTAGCTCCCTAATTTTGGTTATATAAAATATTCCCTGCCATTTACCGAAATACACTAACCTGTTTTTTCATTTCTTATCAATTTTTTGCGAAAATTTTGAGTTTTGATATAATATTATTAAGGGCATATGTATGATCTATTATGCCCAAAAAACAACTTCTATTTTTACTGAAAATCAGGGTTAGTTAATTACAATACACTTTTCACTTATCCAATTAAAATATCATACGGATTAACCCTTTCAGGACGAGACGCTTTCTTTCTGATCGAAAATCATTAATAAAAAGGAAACTAATAAACAAAATTAATTAAATGTCTTACATCTAGCCTTACATCTAGCCTTGAAAAAGATTCCCCAGAAAAGCAATGCAAGACATTGTGAGAAGGCGTCGACCTCGAGACAGACCTAGGACAAGGTGGCTGAATCAAATTCAGAATCTTGCCTTGGAACGCCTCGGGATCGAACCCGAAAATCTTCCTGAAGTGGAGGAGGATCGACAAGCGTGGGCTGCTAATTTGGATGTCATGGGCCCGTGACACCAATAGGGATAAGCGGTTGAAAGTTGAAAATGAATGAATGAAAACATCTAGCCTTGGGTAATCCAACAGAGTCTGATTCGGTATATTTTTTACTTATATGAACAATAACAACAAAAATAGCCTAAAAATTTAAATAATTTTTCAAACGATACCAATGAATGATAATTTTTACTCTAATGAAAAATATTATGTATGAGTATTGTACTGTCTATATACAAAAGGGTTTCTTAAAAAAAAATTGGAAATATAAAAAAAATAATAAAAATCAATTATCAGTGCGGTCACTTGAAATTTCGTCACTTTTGATCTTAAATATTTACTATTATAGCAAATAGTTGGAGTTTTGCAAAAAATATTCTAGATTTCTATAACCTTCTACTTTACGATTCCGTATAAATATTAGAAAGAAAGAACTTTGGATAGTCACAAAAAATAAATTTTCTCTATGGCTCACGGGTAACCCAATCATCCTTTAAGTGTTAAGAGATTAATACACATCAAACCATTTGAAATTCGTTCACGCGAAATTAGTGAAATTCGTTCGAGCGGGATAAATCTCAGGATTGTGTTATATAATTTCAGATATTTTCTATTGAGGCTGGAAGCCAGAGAATAGCAGTTTGTATATCACAGTTTGGGCTTATCTCTATCACAGGTATTTTACTGGAGGCTTGAGGCTCAGTATTAGCAGTTTTGTATATCACAGTTTGGGTTTATCTCTATCACAGGTAAATACCTTACAGAGGGTTCTCCCCTTAAGTCGACTCTCATTAATATGCCCCTCATTTTGCTCCCCATCCCTCACCTTCCCCTCAAATCCATGCTTTTGGGATATTGCTCGAAAACGTGTCTTGCGATTTTTTTCATTTTTGGATATGTTTTAAAGGTTGCCTAGGCGGACGTTTCGGACATATACGAAAATCCCGTTGAATCATTTCTAATAACGATTTTTAAGGTCAAAGGTTTAAAAAGCTTCAGAGAGCGTTCTCAACCGAATGGGGTAATTTTTTGGGCTCGTTGGAATGTCTTGGAATTTCTGGCAAGATTGGCCTGGTTCCAATCGGTTATGATCCGATAACTAATTTTTATCCGAAAATCAATTATATTATTACTCCTAAGATATTTTGGGCTATCTTTTGTATAATTTATGAATCGGTTCAAATCGGTTGAGGATCGGTAAATAGCAAATCATGGGAAAATAATTTTGAGGTATGGCATTTAAGTCAGGAGTTCGAGCATTTCGCAAAGCCTGAGACCTGGAACGCTTTGCCATTTCTTTGTTTTATTATGATTTGTTAAAATAATTATGATGAAGAATTGTTTAAATAATTACCTTACGTCGAATAAATATTGTTGTTGTTCCTATAGGTCTCTATTTTTCACGATATACGACAATAGGTAAATTCTTTTAAGCGGCACAATGGGAGACCTTTTACTTTAAAAGATGAATGTTGTGTATAAATCGAATAAGTGGAAATCGTGGAAATGAAACTATATTTAGTGTAGTAATAGGGTAGAGACAGTACTTTTCGCCATCATTAAGCTTTAGGGGCCTCGTAAGGTGTGATATTTTTGTCAGACTAAAATAAATTTTTGTATAAAGATACTTTGAACCAATATCTATCTATATATCTAGGATACGTCTGGAGAATTTTAGAGAATCTCATTGAAAAATATGCATTTTCCCCAATTATGTCTGTTTCAGTACTTTTCGCCACCTGTTTTAAAACGAATTTCAATTAATTAAGAGACGTAATAACGTATTGGGATATTAGAACAGAACATATTATGAGTGTTAAAATGCTACTCATTCTTAAATGCCTTAAATTAGTTGTTTTATATTAGTTGGCGAAAAAGTGCTTACATGGCGAAAAGAGCTGGCTCTACCCTATTTAGTATATGACAGTTTTCCTACGCTCAGTCCCGGGATTATGCACATCTTCGGGACCGAAAAAAAACGTGCGAAATGGTTTTATGCATCGAGGAAATTTGCATACCCGCAGGCGATTTCTTTGAATGAATCGGCCGTGGAACGAATCTCGCGCGGAGTAAAAGTAGTCAGAGCAAAAACATTCAACGATTTAAAAGAAATTCATCAACAAACAGAACTCTCTGGCCAGAGTTATTTAATAAATTGTTAGATAATTTAAAATTTTTATTTTAATAAAAGAAATTAAAGTTTTATACTGAAAAAACAAGACAGTATACATTCAAAAAACAAAATAGTATACATTCAGGCATATTTCAAAAATGATTTCATAAATTGAATCCCAAAAATAGGTAAATTTGCATAATTGTATGTGTATAATCTCGTCAGGTGTATAATCCCAAAGTGCATAATGCCGGGACTGAGTGTATTTTACTGTCCAAACTGAATTTCACTTTCCACGTATTCTGTGTAAAATAGAGACCTCTATCAGTCGAAGCAATACATATTCGACGATATACTTTTAATTTGAAGAACTCTACATCATTTTCGAACGAAATTTCTAAAAAAAAGTAGAAAATATGGGATGATATTACTTTTTTGTTCGCTACTCTATGTATGATGCATATTAATTTTCTCCTTAGTTTTATACAATCTGAATTTTCCATAACAATGAAGTTCCGAAATGACTCAAAAACTTTTTTTTTTAATTTCACTGATTTAAAATAATTAGCACTATTCAAATTTTGTTTGAAAATCATTTCTGAAATATTGTTAACACGCGTATCATAGTAGATGCAATTAGTGTGATATTCTCAATTTATTTTAATTCGCCTAACAAGTTCTCTTTGCACTTCCGTCAATTTCGGCATGCAATAATTAAATGTTCATACAACAGAACGTGCGCGAGAATTAGCATGAAATCTCTATTATCACTTTCCCAGGAAAATTTGTGGTGAATTTTGCTGATTTACCGGGAAAATAGACTATGCTAAAACATGGATAATTTTTAAATAAAGTTCTCAAATTGAATGGAATATCCTTGAATTCCTAAATTGTAGTGGTAATGGATCAAAGTCTATTTGGTGAGGGCTTTGATGTGGCTTGTCCCGTTAACTCATAGACAAATAGTGTATAAGTTTAATGAATTATTTGTAGATAAGATGATGAAGATTCTATAGTCTTCATCAGCTAATGTTGTACGAGAGAGGCTATATTAGTAATAGATATGAGGATGAACTGGTGGAACAATATAATTTTAGGTCAAATTCTGAATAAAAAGCTCTATTGTGCTTTTTAAGCCTCCTTTCCGACAAATCAAATCATTGATTTTTCAGTTATTTCAGCTGATGAATGTGCATTATCTACCAATACCAAATTCATTTTCAGCGAATTCATTTCAAATGCAATTTTTATCGATGATGACCTTTTTTGGATGTTTTTTTTGTTAAACGGCAAAGTGTGAGAGTAAATTTGGCTTATTACACATGACTTGTATTATATCCCATTTCCCATGTCACATTCCTATCGATTGATTATCGTGTTCTGGTACAGACTGTGAGGAGGAATAATGGTATAAATTTGAATCTCTCTGGATGCTCTCGACAGAGGGAATGAGATTAATGTGCCTGGAATGATGATGATGAAATGAATTAATACAATCAGAATTAATGAACAAAGTACCTGATTGATTGCATATATGATTTCACTGCATTTTCACTCAATCTTTATCCCATGCTCTTACCAATATTTCTCTCATATCCCAGATGGGTTTACTGGCCTGATATGTAATCGTCGTTTTGATGGGTGTGAAAGTAGAAAAGTGCATTTAACAATTTGCATTTATGAAGTTGAAGTTTTGTTGAAAAAAATAAAAACTATTCTTTGCACCACCACAATGCACTTTTCCCACTACCAAAGAACTTTTATTCACTTTGAGGTGGAAAAAGTTTTCAACCTTAAATTTAATTCCACTTTATATATTCTCTACTATGTTCCTTCTCCTTGGCATATCAAGCAAAATTTCCAGACATTGCAAAATAATATTTAGGACAAAAAAAACAACTGTGCTTACACAAAAAGTACCACTCAAATACTATGATCATTTATTGAAATTGATCATAAAAAAATTTTTATCGGCTAAACTTAAAACTATCACAAGATAGGTTTTAGAACAGGAGTTGATGAAATAGTCTTAGAAATTGTAACAAGAGCATTGTGCTTACGAAACACCTGCAGAGGCTAAGAGAGAATATGTTTCAAATGAGAATATTCTTGCTGGGATGTTAGCTTTAGAATTCAAGATGCAACAAGAAGCAGAACGCTCTCTCCTTCTGGCTATTATAAATTCCAAGACAATAGTTCATATTAAGTCTTTGGGAAATTCGAATCGCATTATGAATAGACAATTGACAAGGTATTTAGAATATGTGGAAGACAAACAAATATTAAATATCCTCATAATTGTTTGACAATTATCACACTGAAAATCCCACAGATACACTTTGAACTGACCGACACAATAAAAAGAATACTGATAAGCAAAATCAATGAAACTTCAAACTTAAACCTGGGAAATTTTAATTTTCCAAGGAAATTTTGCTGTTTTTTGTTTCGCTTATATGTATGAACAATTGAAACCTATTACCATCGCAACCACAAGACAAATATCTGAAAAGGACCTTTATAAATTTAAATTTATTTATTTATGAAAAAACTTCAAATTACATGGTTAAAAAGTCTGGAAGTCAGAGTTTGAAATAAAATTTCTTGCAGCTGTTAAATCATATTGAGAATATCCTTAAGGATACAATAAGTATAGAGAAAAAGGAAAAAAAAAAACAATTTTTGACCTTGTCGCAAATGTAAGAAAAGGTAGGAGAAAAAAACTGAAAAAAAAAATCTCCATGAAAGTGAATTTAAAAGTAAGATACAATATTGGCTGAAGGCAAAGAGAAGATACAATAATAGTAAAATTGAAAGCAAAAGTATAATATAATCTAACAAGGATCTCTCGGAGCGGGAGCCAAAGCACGTATAGTAGCATTTGAGCTACTATGCAACGATTCTAAAAATTTTGATTTGCGTTTGTTGATTTCTTTTCGAATTGGTGAGACCTTAGCCAGGCAGTGCATCCAATGAATAGGATAATTGAAAGGCAAATTCAGTATAAGACGTAAAACTTTGTTTTCCACAACCTGCAGTTTGTTAGTGTGAGTAACCGCGCAATTGCCCCAGACCGAGCACGCATACAACATGATACTGCGAAATATGCAGTTGAAAATGAGGAATTTATTCTTAGGATTTAATTGGGATTTCCGATTAATGAATGGATAAAGGATGTTTATGAACTTTAGAGCTTTCAAGGCAGTGTCCTCGCAGTGAGCTTTCCAGGTCAAGGACCTGTCAAGCGTGAGTCCCAAGTATTTTAAAGTATTTGACCAATGAATATTCTCGCCCAATATTTTGAGATTTCCATGCGGTAAGTATTTGGCACTACGACGTTTGGAAAAGAAGATGGCCTGTGTTTTCGAGGTATTGACCTTCATCTTCCACGTTTTACAGTAAATTGCGAAGTTGTCAGCATCCTGTTCAAGAGCTTTGCAAATTTTGACGGGATTTTTTGAAGAGTAATATATACAGGTATCGTCTGCATACATCGCAAGAGAGCATTTGTTAATACAAGTACTGAGATCATAGGTGAAAATGTTAAAGAGTGTAGGGCTCAGGGTACTACCCTGGGGAACTCCAGAAGAAATATGGAAAACTTTTGATTTTGAGTCATTAATTTTAGTGAAAAAAGAGCGGCCTATTAAGAAGGATTTAATAGTTTTGACAAGGTATATAGGAAACTTCTTAGAGATCATCTTGAAAACAAGAGCTTCATGCCATACGGTATCGAAACACTTTTCTAGATCGAAGGCAACCAAACCTGTGGAACACTTTTGAGCAAGACTGTCCTTTACAGATTTTGTGACGCGAAGGAGCTGATGCGAAGTTGAGTGCCGTGCACGAAATCCGTGTTGCTCATCACAAATAATATTGTGACTAGATAAATGCAAATTGATGCGTGATAGCAAGATTTTTTCGAAAACTTTACCTAAGACGCAAAGTAGGCTGATTGGCCTAAAACTAGATGGATCACGTAAGAAGGACCTTTATATAAAGCCTTAGAAATACCAGAAAGCATAAGAGTTTATGGATGTTCAAGGAAAAGTTATGTTCGATTGGGTAAATGAGTTGCTTCGCTTGGCCGTTACAGGCCAATTGCCGAAAATCAGTTTCTCTGATGGTCAAAATTATCCAATTGAGCAATCCGTGAACAATTAAAATGGTTTTGTTTACCTAAAGGAAAGGTCATACTATAATTTCAACATTTGATCGTCCACCGGAAGTCAAGGACAGAAATTGCGCGTCAAAGACTGACTAAAAAACAACGTTTTGTTATTGATTTCGAGCGCACATTGGGCCCCACGATCAGCGAATACAAATTCTTTCGACTTTTCCAAAAGGGGCATTTTATTGTCCAATTGCATAACTAAAAAATAGCAGAGTGTCAATCCTCTGAATAGGCTCACATCGTCTTGAATAGGCTCACATGCCGGAATCTCATCTTCGAGCAGCGTGCGATGCGTTCATTGATTAATACAGGGCTATTATCCATTCCCAAGGTTATTTTATTCAAAATTTTAAGTAGATTCTCAATTGTTGACTATTTTCTGACGTTTTCTCATATACGTCAAGAATTTTCATTTTCAAATAGAAAAAATACAGCACTTTCAAAAGTTGCAGTTTAATTGATTCACCCTGTGATAATGAATTTTGGTTTCTACTGCTCAGAGGTTTTCGATTTCAAAATGTCGGGAATATTAAAAAATACAATTTATTCTTCAATACGATAATTTGAAAATTCCTTACTTTTGAGCTTAAATATTATGTAGGGTAATGTAGGACTGGTTTATCCACAGTGAATTGTCAAACGATCCGAATTTTCTCCTTGGTTGCAAAGAGAGAAATGGTAAACTGTGTGCGAACTACACCTACATTTTCCTCTATAGCAAATACTTGAAGATTTGCAAAAAAATATTCTAGATTCCAACAACGTTCTACTTTACGATTACGTAAAAACGTTAAAAAAAAACTTTGGTTATACAGAAAAAAATTTCTCTAAGCGTCATCAGCGACCCTATCGTCCGTAAAGGGTTAACCAGTAAAACCTGTAATGTATTAATATAAATCAGAACTTAAATATTATAGGGGAGTGGGGTACCTTTAAATTGAGGAAGCTTTGAAATTGGACTTTTGATGCTTATCATAATGTAATTTAGCTTTATAATTGGTTTATGGAATTAAAGTATATCACGAGAAGGTCCAGTTCCAAAAATTCCCAACTTTGAAGTGCCCTAATTCAAAGGTGCCCCATTTCACTTTAGTGATGGTAAAGAAGAACTTCAGTCAAGTAAAGTTTCAAATAGGGAATTGCAACGTCTGGGGAATTCTATGTTTAACCATGAAAGCTAACAACATTTCTGTAATGCCTATTTTAGTCTATTTATCAAGACAGTTCTAGTTTAGAAACTTGCGGATAAGATTAAAGCCCCTACCCCTACTAATTAGAACTAAACGTATTCCTAAAAAACTAAAAAAGATCCTATCTGTTAGAAAAGTTACAGTGTTGTTACATTGTCACTGTTTTTTTATTACTTCAGCGTTGTATCTATAAATAAATCAGTTAGAAAACCGAAAGCCCAAGCCTAAATCCTCGGAAATTGAGGTCTTTCAAGTATGCTTAATAGTGAAGTTTCTTAGATGTCTTAAGAAAGTCCATCCTTCCTAATTTCTCCAACCTGGAAAAATGATATTATTATTAATATACAGTAAATATTAACTGTCTATTTTGTTACTAAAAATTCACCAAGTTTATTCAATCATCACAAGTGCACTTCCCCTTCATTTTATTAATTGATTTTTTAGGCTACAAACAATTATTTGAAGATATTTCTTTTTACTTCATCTGTCTAGGACTTACTTCGGCCTTTACAAATCAGTTACCATTGAAAGTTGAATATTCCTTTAAGGAGACGTTTTATAGTAATCCCGTCTTAATTTATATAGTAAGCATTCGGAATCAAATTATAATTGAAGCTTTGTAAAATTGAAATTCAATTAGCATATTGGGTGAGATGGTCGAGAATCCTCAATAGATGAAAAGCAATGGGCAAAAAAAAATTGAAGGGGAGACGAGGTATTGTTTAACTTTTCAATTCATCATCAACTTCCAGTATCACTTTATGAAATTATCATGGAAATATTTTTTGAACTTTTTTTTAGCTTCCTCTGCCACTGTTGAGCACTGTCTTTCGGCGTTTTTACTCAGCTCTTCCATCCCACCGGACTCCAATGCCGCTTTGCCAGAAATGCGCCAGTGATTGGAGCCCTTGATGACGATGATGTTTCCTTCCGTTCGTATTTCATCCGCACACAAGGATAGGGATATCCTATGGGTTGGATATGGGCTAAATTGTGGATGGACCGATGGGAGCGTTGGGAGAGATTCAGGGGTGGTTTGCTGGAGAGTTTTCTTTGATCCACTGAAATTTGCATATCTCCCTAGCGCGTGTTGAGATGGGAAATAGGAAGGATTGTGATTTTAATTGGAAAACATACTCTGTCCGAAACAGAAGGTGAAATGTGAGAAAAACGGGTTGAAATATATTTTATTTTGACCCTCAGAGAGCAATTGGGGGTGGTTCTATCAGCCCAAACCTTCAATTGAAATTAATTCGTATGATTCTTCCACATCAAGGCAAATCCTTTTGTAAGGAGACACAAATCTTGTGCTGTGTTGTTAAGAGTCTCTTTGAGATTTTCCGGAGTCTAGACATCTTGTTTACTTTAGGTCCCACCGCAATCCTTTACATGATGTCGAGATGGATATGGGGCTTTGAAGAATGTAGAGGAATATTTGGATCGTCCTTTAAAATGATCTCTCCTGCCCCCTGACTAAGGTAAAGAAAATGAAAAATACTCTAATGGAGTGAAAAATTGGACGTAACGTTACATCGTATATCGAATTTAGATTATGGAAATCACAGGTCTCAGGAAAAAAAATCAAAGACAAAGTTTTAAATGAGATGCGAGGCTTTAGAAAAATTTCCTAAAGTTTCTGCACTTAATGTTGTGTAAAGAATTATGTATGAGTTTGTTTAACGGATTTGGCATTCAAAACACAAAAAGTCCGATAAATTCAGAAAAAAATTAGGGTAAGTGTGCCAAATTTCGGCATAGTTGCATGCAAGCGTCAAAGTCTCAAATTCGAAATGTAATATTTTAAATACAAATTGATTTTTTTATTCCTTCTCCTGAAAGAGTGTTGCTGGGAATCTTGTAAAGAGTTTACCGTCTTTATTTACTCTAAAATTATTCTTAATACATTTTAAAATGAATAAAAAACATTTTAAAATGAATAAAAATATAGGCATAGCTTTGGTACTCTATTTCGGACACCTTCATTCTCATAGTTCCTTACCCTTCGGGAATTCCTCCAATATCTTTTTCACGTCATCTCGTTTGTCGATGCTACATTTTTTGTTATTCTTTAGCATTGTATAATCTCTAGAGTACGTAAAATATAAAAGTTCATGGAAATTCGAGGCACAAAAAAAGTGGCCGAAATTGCAAGCTGGCCGGAATTTGGCACACTTACCTTACTCACGATGCATAATTTCGTATTCCGAAAATTTGTATTAGATGGACTACGGTTGTATGATTAAAATTCCAGGTGTTTGTTGCACTTCGGCTTTGATATGAACTCTGGAGGAATTCGTATTAGTAAAACTCTTAACAAAGCCACGCCTTAAGTGAAAAGACCTGGCCCTACTTTTTCATTATACCGTGAAACCATATTGGTAGCACAATGAAGTCAGGATTTAGGTCATTTATGCAATCGAAGTAGCAATAAGTACGACAACAAGTAAAATGTAAGACTTATACAAAACCAGTTTGCAAGAACATTATACGCTCTCAGCATATAATGTTCAAAAAAGAGCACCTAGAACCTTGTGGTTAAAAAACTTAAATCTTGTGGTTTAACAAAATGGTAGGGGAAACTGGGGCAAAAAGTCACAAAACCGATATTTAATTTTTTTTGCAAGCTACCCGAGCGCCCCAGAAATTTCTAATTAGCGCAGTTTTATAGAAAATTTATCGCTCTACAACTTCATGAAAGTCATTTTCCTCTATTTTGTAAGAAAATATATTTACCAGGCGTTTTCTACAAGGCAATTTTCTGACCATTTCAAAAACGCTGGGGCAAATAGTATCAGGCATGGGGTATTATCACATTTGATTCACTTCGTTACGGGCTTCTGTAAAATAAAAAATACCTAGATGAGAAATTTTCATAGGAAATTTATTCCTCTACACCTTTGTAAAACACCGTTTTCTCTATCTGAACGAGAAAAAGGCTTTTCAAGTTATTTTAGAAAAAAAAACACACAAAAGATTGCAAATCGTCTGACAAATGCAAATAACGTGTGGCGACACAAACCATTGACGTTTCTTTTTGCCGTGAGATATCAGAATTTGCTTCGGTTTTTCTTACTTTTTGCTCCATATCTTTTGTTACTTTTTACCCCAAGTGGTTGTTTTTAATAAAAGTATTTCTGGAAAAAAGAATCTCTGTTAAATTCTAAAATAGATAGCGGTTTCGTATTCAAAGAATCCAAATCATTTAGGAAATAATCACCAGTGCATAAATTTTGATTATTAAGTTGGTAATAATTGATATATTCTTCAAGGAAAATATTTCAAAAATAAGCTAAAACTAAATTTCTTCTCAGAATTCTAGGAAACATACAACATCAAAGAAGGTCATGGAGGCTATCTTTGGAAAAAATTTTAAGCCGCTATCTTTTTTCCATTTCTATTTTCTAATTCGATTAACTAAATTTTTCGATTAACAGGTTTAGTTTTAAGGTACACCGAGAAAAATTTGGATGGTATTTTCTACAAATCGTGTCTTTAAATTCTACTGCCTCAAAAGATAGTAGAAAATACTATCCTCCATAGAAACTTTCCTTTAGAATCTACCATCTTGACATTTTAAAATTTACTATCCTATGGATAGTAAATTCTAACAGCCGGATAGTAAAATCTACTATCCTCCTTTAGATTTTACCTTGGCCTCTCTTAGATACTAATATCCGGGAAGTAAATTTTACTGGCCGCATATTAGATGTTAGAATTTAACTGGAAGACAGTAAATTTTAACGGAGGATAGTAATTTGAATTGAAATTACTATCCAAGCCAGTAAAATTTGCCATTCTGCTGTTAGAATGTCATTTTGGAATATCGTGGGTGCCGATGCAACGGTTCCCGATATGCCTTGAATACATTATAGGAATTCGTGGCGCAGCTGGAAGATACTGGACTGTCATCACAAAGGTCGCGTGTTCAAATCTCGGCTGAGTCGTCAATGTTGGAAAAAGATTTTCACGCACCAAAATGGCTTGAAATACAGAGAATGTCATCCAAGAAGGGCCCCAAGCCCTCAAACAATGGCCAAAAATCAATGAAAATAAGGAAAAATAAATTTTTCCGACATTTTTCATTCTAATATCCGGCTAGTAAAATTTACTATCCTGCCAGTAAAATTTACCATCCGGCTAGTAAAATCTAATATCCAGGATATTAGAATTTACCATCCGGCTATTAGAATTTACTATCCATGCAATAAATTCTACAATTTTTGACAGTCCAATTTAATATCGCGTTTGCTGGGTGACTTTTTTACTATCCGGCCATTAGAATTTTGTATGAAGGATGGTAAATTTTACCATCCACATTTTTCTCGGTGTAAAGGAACACTAGTGTGAGGATCGTATGAATCAAAAAGATCACTTAGAGTAACCAGTGAGGATACATTGAGCTGGGGCTATATTGAAAACATTAATTTTCTCATATTTCTAAAGGAAGTTAGATCTATCCATAATTTAATTTAGATCCTTAATTGTTTTCTCTATCTAAATTGGTAAAGCACATAGCTTCATTTAGAATCACGCGAAAAAATAGCGTCTATGTAGCCCCACCTTCCCCTATGTAAGCATAGTTTATTATAGAGCTTCTAGTCTATTCGACACATGTCAACCCAGTCGATGGCTATAACCCACCAATGCTAATCCTTTCTTCATTTAACACGCCCAACCCCTACCATCCTTATGGGTGCTGAAAGGTTGCTTTGGGGCTTTTATTGTTAGGTAAATGTTCTCAGTCTGCATTGAGTGAGCATCACTCGCCGTGGACGGTTCACTCTAATGAAGTGAAAAATGGGTGGCACCTTCAGTTCTCCAATTTCCCTCTATAAGTTTGTAATTTTATCTAGGTGAGCCCCATCTGGGCTTACATAATGCAAGCTGCTATAATTTCATTCAAAATACCATGCTGTATGGAATTGCCTGTTGAACTTTACCAACGAGCCCAAATATGACCCTATTTGATTGGGAAAGATTTTTTAATCCTTTTGACATTAAAAAAAATATTAAGAATGATACAATATTTTCGTAAATGCGTTTTCAATCGATACAAAAAAACCACGTTTTGAAGGGGAAGAGGAGGGGTGCGAAAATGGGCATTTTAATGATCCGAAGTTTGATTCATGAGGGGCGAGGTGGGTGCGCCGAAGGTCCCAAGTCTCTTTCTATAACCGTTTCGCCGTTAGGCGTGGTAACAACTAAATGGACTGACAGACAAACAAAACGACCTCAAAAAACTTGAAACTTCAGATTTTCAAAATTCTGCAAGCCTTCCCCTATAAATGACTTATTTTATCAAAATTTTACAATTTTACAAAAAACGATTCTTGATTCTAAAATACTTGACCTAATTATGTTGATCATTCTATGCTGGATAAGTATCCCTATAATATTTATGAATTCATTTAGGTCTCGTTCTCTGTAATCTAATACTTTATTAAAAAATTGCAGTGTTCGGAGGCAGCTCTGTTTGATGATGCCCCAGTTTCCCCTATATCTTACGCCCGACAGCCGAATAGAAGTTGGGTTATAAACCTTCATTGAAGGACCAATACAGTAGACTCTTTCGCAAATTGGCATTTGGGGCGAAATGTCATCCGGTTTATCGATAGATTTGGGCGTCAAAGCCTTTGTAAATTCCACAAAAAGCGCTCAATTATAAAGAATCACGATAAAATAGGAAGAACTACAGTGAATTTGAGCAAATTAGCTTCATAATTAAACGTGAAAATTGTCAACAAAATTTTTCGCCCGATTGAAAAAGACTCGATTGAGTGAGAGTCTATTGTATTAATGTTGACTTCAAGGTGCTTCAGGTTATTATTTTTCGGAAGTGTCTTGCATACCTCTAAGATAGAAGAAGAGCATACTTCTTTGGAAACAAAAAAGGCTATTTGATAAAAAGTTACAATATTGCCTGATTGAAAATTTTTAGCAATTTTTACTCAGGTTCAAAATAGGTTAAATTATAGTGAAGCCGTTACCTTACTGGACCGCTGTACCACGGGGTTCTTTTGAATCCATTATGCAGTAGGGGAGACCGGGGCAGAATTAGCCAGCAAATGAAATTTTTCATTGCGTATAATTTGTACAAAAAATGTTTGTATCAGACTGAAAAATATTTAAATGAATAGGAAGGGATGTGTTTACTTCTTATAAGTACTGGTCTTAATACCATCTTGTCTCATACCATGCGTGGCTAATTCTACCCCGGTCTCCCCTACGCTTTTTTATTCCTTTGATTAGTTCATATTGCTTATTTTTTCATGAATTGTGATGTCAATTGTGGTGATGTGTGAATCTTTGTTCCCAACTTTACAAATACACTTAGTCACTGGCTGTCATGGTAAATAAATTACCAATTAACCAAGGCTATGTAACATTGACGTATGCTTGTAATCAAATATTAACGATATGGGAAGTTTATGAACTTAGTGCAAACTTTCCGAAATTTTCCTTTTAAATGCACTTTCAGCAAGCCTTCCAATTTACTCTGCTGAAGTTCTTCGTTGCATGTGTAGAATTTTTCCAACTGCAACCAAATTGAATTCACTATCCTTGCCATAGAACAATCTGGATCTGAAGCCTTGGGTGCCTTTCTATGCAAGTTTTCTCTTGGTCTAGATGGAGAGTGTTTTGCTAAACCCCAACATGAAGACAACCACCCAAGTCGGTCGAACATTTAATGTGGTGTAATGAAATTTATTATGCCTAGCACATTGCAACAAGTCTCGAGCCCTTGTGTCTATCAACGTCATATATAGATGGGGTATGGCAAGACCCTCTGGAAATGTTCTCGCATGACACTCAATGTGCGACTGTGTATGAAAACTAATTGCGAATTAGATTATTAGATTAAGGTGTGTGTATGTGCATCAATTTTATCTCAGTGTGGTGCATATAGATGATGGTCGGGTGTTGCTGCATGCAATGAACTAATTTAAGCCTCACCCCCATCTGCTACAATTTCTCTTACATTCGCTTTGAAGCATGAAGTACTAGGGCAGAAAACGAGAGAGGAGCGACTTGAGTCCGGGTGTGTTGTCTCCTTGGAAGGAAGTGCAGTATTTCCTACAGCAGACCGGGTGGAACCCTAATATCGGCATCAATATTAAAATTGCGCAACCCAACCTCCATACCCATATTAAATACGGGTATAACTTTTGCTCACAATATCTATAATTAAGAAGTTGATCAACCCCAAAACTTTTGCCGCCCCCTCGTACAACATAGTCTGAGGATGGGTGAACTGAAAGGTAAAACGTCTCGTCTTGCGATGGAATATTATTAATGTGATTTCAGAGATGACGAGAGAGAGGGTTCAATGGAAACTTTTACTCCGATGGAAATTGAACTGTTGACTTCGGGTTAAAGAAAAAAAATCTCAATTATTTGAAACTTACATTCTCCATTCACTTAGCTTCCTTTCCCCTCAGTCCAATCATCTGCATCCAGCACAGTCTGATGGAGAAGTTAATGTTGCTCCTGAATGTAGCGAGTTTGACGAAACTTCCTTGAAGCTTCTTAAACATTGTTGATGTTCAAGATCTATCAATGATGTTTTTTTTCTAATTCAATGTTCATATGATTTTTTCTCACAATAGAATTTTATAGTTTGGTTTTATCAAAACCTTAGTAATTTTGAATTTTACTAAGTGACATCTTTGGTTTTTCTTTATCCTTAACACTCGCAAATTTAGTGAAATGTAGAAAGTTGTTAATCGTTCTTAAGAATTATAAGAAACTTTCTAAACTGCATTCAAATGAAAAGTTCAACTTGGTTAAAGGAAATGTATGCTATATTTTATTCATTGGAAATTCTTCTTACAACGTAGGGGAAAATGGGGCACCACTGAACATGGGGTGGCACTAAACACTGGGATTTTTTTATAAAATTCGACTTATACAATTAGTGTAGGAAATAAAAATCAGTGTTAGGTGTTACCCTATGTTCGGTAGTGCCCCACTTTCCTTTAAAGCTATTAGTCCAAAATAGCCAAGTGAATTAACTTCAAACAAATTCTTTCCAAAATTCTCTCGTGATTTATAGTATTTTATTAGCTACTTTTAATCAAGGCCAAAGGTAAAATAACGTTAGTAGGGGAAGGTTTTGAACCTTCGTACTAAAAAAGGAATCCATTTAAGATTTTTTACTGAATGCCACACAAACCGAATCAATTATATCACTATGTCAAAAAAATCTCTCACTTATTGGGTTCATAATTCTGCCTCACAAAATTCCTGGAAGTCCTTGGATTTTCCTCTAAAGGAAAATGAAAATGTAGTAGCATTTTTTACGAATGTATCCGGTACCGGAATGCTTCGTACCATTTCTTCCAACCCCTGTAGGCCTCATTTTCCCCGGAAACGTTACACCGGAAACAAAAATTTGGGCATCACTACTTAGATGGTACTTTCATCTACTTCTTTTCACTGTTTGTAGAAGGTATCACGCATTAAAAGATCAATTTTAAACTATTTTTCTAACACATGTTTTTTGAAATCGGAAAACCATGTTTTCCCTGCATTCTGACAGTCAGTTCAGAGCTCGGTTAGGTGTGATTCTCTTATAATCACACCTATTGTAATCCTCGGATTTTCTCTGACACCTCCAAACAGTTTTACAGAACATATTTCGGACACAACTAATTTCAAAAATGACCAGCCATCAATTTAAAATGAAACGTGGAAAGTTTCACTTTAAAACAAGGAAAATTTTATGAAAAATACTCGAAATACATCGAAGTGGCAACAAAAGAATCACATCTACCTTAAACAGTCTAGTTTCATCACTGCACAAATCAGAAAGAAACAATCACACCTATTGTAATCCTCGTAATTTCTCTAATACTTCGAATCTGTCTTACAAAACATTTTTTGAACATCAGTGATTCTTAGAATTACCAGTGATAAATTTAAAGTTAAATGAGGAAAACTCCGCTGGAGAACAAAGCAAATTGTATGAAAAATGCTTAAAACGCACCGTATGGAAAATGAAAGAATCACACCTACCATAAGCAGATTTAGGCTTAATGTTCGATTTGACAGAAGCGAAACAAAAACATCTGATGAAGTCTCACTTTGCTGTGGAAGTGTGTGTTTTTCTTCGAGATTTTCTTGAAAAATGTTGTAATCGTTGTAATATCACAATTTTCTTGTCAATTTGTTCAGTGGAATCTCTGGATGGGTCAAAATATCCAGAGCGTCGTGCACAGTGTGTCCCAAAACAGTCTGGAATTCACAGAGTTGGTAGTCAATGATTTTGACTGATATTTCTACGAACCTGCAGAGGAGGCAATCTTTGTGAACTTTTCTTCGCCCACAATTCCACCCCCTTCTAGCGAAAGATTTTCACGGTAAATATTAACCCTGATAAACCTTCTATAACTTGGAATGTTGTTTTTCTTCGAAAAGACTCCTGAAGCGTGAAAAAATGCATAAAATAATACACATCAGAATTGCGATTTTAGGCCCATTTTTTATTTTTGCTTCTACAACCCAGGAAAAAAGGCCTAGGCTCCCAAGGTTGTCCGGAAATGTGAGATGTGGGATTAGCTATAAGAATATATGACCATGGATGATATTTATTTAGTAACTTGGAAAAAAATCAACATTTACGAACCTGCGACGTTACGAAGGTGCAAAACCTTCCCCTAAATAGAAAGAATTTATTTTGGTAAAACAGCGTATCATTTAATAAAGTAATTAGGGTAGGACTTCGCGCTAACGATATTTTTAGACGGTCATTATTTATTTTATTTTTTCTATAATGGAAAGCTTTCATGCTTCGCACTAACTCTGTTTTCGAACACTTTATAGGTTTTGACTTTAAGGCATTATTTCCAAAACTCGGAAATCTATCTCGAAATTTTGTACAATGCTTAGTATACTCTGTAGTATAGACTTCATTAAAATAACTCGTCTAGTAGTTTTGTCATATTTATTTAAATAATCAAAGAATAATCCATCGCGTCTCACACTACCCGTATCTGAAAAATGCAGATTCTCCCCTAAGTCAAGTAAACATTCCGTCCATATAGTCATCTCTAATCGGAAAATTTGTCAGTTCGAAAATCAAATGTTAAGTTATTTAAATTTGATTTTTTTGAGAGGTCTTGAAATTTCCAGTTCGATAGCACCGATCTCAACAGGTAATAAGCAGGTAAGGTGCCGACAAAATCAATTTTGTTTTATTTAAATATTATTTTTTCTTTCATTTTACGATTCTTTGGACCTAAATACAGTGAGAGATATCGACTTCCGGTCTTCGATGACCTCCCTTCGGCTGACATAATCCAAATGTTTTTTTTCCCACCCTCCCCAATCAGTCCCAATCATCTTAAATCTATCAAAAACCAGATTTTATTTTAAATTTTATCTCAAAATTGGAACTAGTGATTTCATTAATTTTCGGATATGTTTTATAAAATAGAAATGGGATTATCAAGTTCAAATCTTATGGGATTTAGTGCAGTGTAGATCACTGAATGAGATATAAATGCAAATGACGTCGCAGAAAGGTTCTGATGATCCAAAGTAAATTAAAATTGGAGACCCTTACATTATATACCAAGCTCTTAACGCGTTATGTCCTAGATAAATTTAGGACTTATTTTAATTTTGATTACAATTACGTTAAGCTATCCCTCTGCTTAAGTCGTATGTGTGTCTAGACCTAGAGAATTATGTGTCCAAACCTGAATATTTATAAAACATTAAAAATCTACATTAATTGAACAATGACGGAAAAATGCTTAAAGTGATTAAGAGCCTAGGAAATTTCTAAAGGCCTGAAGGCGATTTGAATCCAGGTCACTTGAAATCAAAGATCTAATACTCCTCCATTAAAATTTAAAATTTAATTGGAGTTACACTGAGAAAAAATGGGGGTGCGATTAACTTTTGTTTCTCATAGCTTTAACACTTTTTAGATGTAAAAATATATCAACATTTTCTAATGTTCATTTTACACCTTTTTAAGTGTAAAATAAACATGGAAAAGGGTAACTTTTACTCCCAATTCACCTAAAAAGGGTAATATTTACACCAATTTCGGATCAATAATGCAGGGTAAAATTAACATTTCCGGAATGTTATTTTAACTTTTTCGGATTTCTCTCAGTGTATGCTCAACCTTTAGGAACATATTTATCAAATTTTCCATTCAAACATTATTTTTTTTTTTAACTTTTTCCGATGAAATTTCAAATCCAAAATTTACCCAAATTTCGAAATATCCCCCGAAATATGATAGTCTATTTTAATTATTAAATTTGTCCATCAAAATAGCGATATTTATCACATAATTAAATGATAACTTGAGTCTATAAATGTCATATTTCATGATATATAATATTGGTTAATAAATTTTTGAGATATTCAAAAACAAAATAATTTCAATGATCTGTCAGAGAATACCACAAAAATTTATTGATTTTTCTCCGTGACAGGTTGTATCTGTATAGTCCTGACTTCATTTTGTGGATGAAGGGTTCATGTTCTTGCCCATTTACCAAGAAGGAAAAAGAAGCATACAAGGTTTGGTATAGGGAGAAGAAAAATTGAGAGATAAAAGGAAAATCCAACTGTTGGAATTTTCTATTTCACTTGCACAACCCTCCATTTTTCCGAGATGGACGGGGTGAATGAAAAACATAATCTATTTATCCATTGGATTTTGATTATAGTAAAAATGTAAGCAATGACGGAGATGGCATTCATGTGGTCAGTAGAAGGAATCCTATATTTTGTGCAGTAAATCGAATATTATTATTGTATTTTTGCCTTCAGGATTCTGAGACTCTTTCAATTTTTTGGGAATACTGTGGGGGAGGACGATGATGCTTTTGTGGGTGGAAAAGAAATCAACTGGAATGAATGACTCTTGTGCTGAGGCTGTTTCCCTCTTCTAGGACACCCCTCCTTGGCCACAGATGAGGAAAAACGTGTATTTTCAGAGAAGAATGTGGAGCAAATTGAAATGTTATTGATTACGCTGTTGCTTTTTCTGAGGATATACAATGGGGTTGGCTGGTGGAGTCGCTCCTGATATTCCGGGCTGTTCGTGTTCCTGTAAAACACTTCAAGCAGAGCATTCGATTATTTGGCGCAATGAAGAATGAATTCCATTTGTAGAGGTGTCACTTTGTGTTTATTTTCCGTAAATTGTTTCTTACGTTTCTGCATTTTTTCATCGTCAAATGGAAATTCAATTGTGGGTTTTTGGCTCTCCTCTTTTCTTATACTTTCCATCAACCATCTCTCTTCCAAGCATTTTTCAATTCAATTCAACCCGTACCAAGTACCTCAATGCACCCCCCCTAAAGTTTGATGTGGAACTAGGAGTGAATGTGAAAAAGAAGTGCGCACGGGGACTTGATATAATTGAACACCTGATTTTTTTAACATTTTATACATTCAATGCATACATTTTCACCTGAAATTAGTTTTTCCGTTTGGTACATGGTTGGCATCACAAAAAGTATTCATTCGTGGTATCGAAAAAAGAACGAGCTCGGTTTTATTTTGCATAGATTTATCGGATGAATTGCATTTTGAATTTGCATTGAACATACTCAGGGAGACCACTGTATTAACTTTCTTAATTAATTTAATTTGTTCCATTGCAGAAATATTTAAGAAACTACTGTTGAACATTTCATATATCCTATCGAATTAAAAAAAAGTATTTTCTCTATTTTGGAGTTAAAAGATTGTACAAGAACTTTGCTTTATTCCCATGATATCTTTATTTTAGAACGATTTAGGGGGAAGTGGGGCACCTTTGAAATTGAGATTTTTCACTTATGTTTAAATAGAACTGAGCCATATCATAATGCAATTTAGCTTCTCAATCTGTTTGTGCAACTAAATTATATCATGATAAGGCTCAATTTTATTTAAAAATAGGTGAAAAATCCAAATATCAAATGTGCCTTAATTTCAAAGTTGCCCCACTTCCCCTTGCAGAAAACGGTCATTGGTTTCTTGTGCAAAGTTGCTGTGTATGTGGACGTGGATGTGTTTGAAAAATCAGTTATTTTTAAATCATAAATCCGAAGTATTAAGACTGACAATGAGGGTAGCTCAACAATTTTAGAAAGTAATTTAAACAAAATTTTTAATATAAAAGTAATATCCCTTTTGATCCTGAGTGACATCGCCAAAGAAATGGCAGACAATTCGGTATTCTAGTCAATTAAATTTCAAAATATAGGGCAATTACTTAAGTGAACCCTAACACTATGCAACAAATTGACAACCTTTTTTTGGCACACGGATCTCACAAGGTACATTTGGTAGAGTCGAGTCCCCTGATCAAGAATCTGTTCTTGGTTTTTCTCCTATACGTCACAATTTTCTTTAATTATTATTTTTTTTGTTTTTGCTGTTTTGTCACATATTACCAATTATTCCTCCGGTTCTAGTGTAGAGAACTTAATAAATGGGCATCCGTTGGAAAGGTAAGTATAGTTGTGCTTCAACTTGAAAGTTATGTGATATTTTTTCAAAAAATCCTTGGGGGCGGTAAAACAAAATTAAACTAAAATTTCTCAAAAATGACCTAAGAAAGCAATTTTTGAAAAATCATATACAGTAGAGTCTCGTTATAGGCCATCGCTCTATAGTCCACAATTTATCGACCGTTGATTTCAAAACACTGATTTTATGTTAGGTTATGTTTTTTGTACGCAACAAGCATAATTATTTAAATATTTTTGGCAAACTTTATTAAGTAGTTGTGATAATTGTGATCCAAAATGAAGAGAGCGAGGACAAATACCACAATCGCAAAGAAAGTGGAAGCCGTCGAGCAATTTCAATACTAAAAATCGTTGATAATTTTAAAAAATTACATGGACTATAGTGCGACCCAAGTGTCAAATTTGAAACCGAATATGGACTATAGCGAGACTCTACTGTAAACTAAACTAAACTAAATATTAATATACTCTCTTCAGCACACAATAGACTTCACTTAGGACTACATTTTTGCCATAATAATCCCTCGATTTTTCACCTCCCAAAATTTTCACCTTCCATCCTCTGGAGACCACTTTTGTCAACAAATCTTCACGTTTCCGACGATTTCTGAGATATGTCGTCACGCTCTTTGTCCGTCTGTCCGTATGGCTGTCGCCAGCTCTAGAGGCCAAATGGTAAGAAATAGCGATTTGGGACCTTCGGGGGACCCCCCATAAGTTGACCCAAGGATCGTTAACATGCGCCTAATTTTTCCCCCACCTCTCCCTTTCCATGTTCCTCCAAAACCAGGTTTTTCTGGGATTGCTGAAAACTTCGTCGTAGGATTTTTTTCATTTTTGGATATGTTTTAGAGATTACCAAGGCGAACATTTCGTCTACGGGTTTTCAAGGTCAAAGGTTAAAAAGACACTAAGGAGTGCATTTATCAAGCGAATGAGGTCATGTTTGGCCTCGATATCCTTTAAATACGTATAGAGGAAAGCCTTCAGCCTTCGCACAAACTCTAGCATCCAACACTTCATATTTTTTCTATAATCATTTTATGAATCCGGTTTATCTATGAGAATATATTTTAATAGCCAGTCTAAAGTCACACATTTCCTGGAAAAAAATGTTTAAAGATTATATGAGAAAGACATGAAAAGTTCAAAACCTGAAAACCTTCCCCTAAGTTAAATTTAAAAAGTTTTTTTTCCAAGCTCAAAAGACTTAGTAGGGGAAAGTACTCTTCTTTCGAACGTTCATGCCTTCGAATAATGTGAATTTTCTTTAAGTTTTCCTAAGAGACTTAATTATTTCTATTAAATATTAGTTAGCTTATTGTCAATTATTGATAATTATGTGACAATAATGTGGAAATCTCTTAGAAAAAGTAAAAGAAAATCACATTATTCGAAGGCATAAACGTTCGAAAGAAGAGTACTTTCCCCTACCACTAGGGGAAAGGGCGCTATATTCGGACGTCTCAAGCTTCGAACAATTCACTTCTTTAAATATATTTTTAATGAATTTGACCCATTATGAGATTATGTTTTAATAGGTAATCCAATGCCTCAAATTTTCTGAAAAGAGCCATGGGTCAAACCCTTAGCAACATAGAAAAAATTAGTTGTCCGAAAAACTTCAGTCGTTCGAATGTAGCCTTTTTTCTTCTACTATGATATCTAATATTCAAATTTTTTTAACGGTCTTACCGACTTAATTTACTTTTAAGGCATTATAGTGTACAACTGCGCACAAAAGCTTTTATTTTTGAAATGTAAGATTTATTTAATTGTCTTTAAATTGTTTTAGATATATGTAGAATATGTTTTTTAGATTGTTTTTTATTTCAAAGTTATGTGTAAATGTTTTACCCTTTCGTAATACGATTTCCGGAATAGATTTGATTCCTATAAGCATTACGATATTCCTTATGCTTATCATGTCCGTATCAAGTTCTTTTTTAATTTTTATATTTTATCACTCGTATTTAAACTTAAGTAGTTTATTTATACTATTTATTTGATAATAAAATCAGAGAATACGGACACGAACGGTGTTATTTGAATAGTTAATGTGTCTCTACCCTTAATCCTAAATCATTATAACACCTCTCTACTGGTAGACTTTTATTACTGTGGAATCTATGGGCAATTTTGCAATTGTTGGGAAACTTTCCAACCCCAAACTCACCTAGTCAAATAATGAACTCCATACTTGGATTCTCATTTCCTCACAATTCTCGAGGGTTGGGTTTGGGTATGTTGGGTAGAAAACATAAAAGTCGCAGGAGAACTTTATTTGAAGATAATTATGTCAATTCTTCGAGCTCTTCGCATTACAACTCACTCTTAACTGGTACACGACTTTCGGGATATGAATATTTTCAGTGATACTTTGCTGTCCCTTGTAAAAAGAGGAAGTTTCAGAGGGGGATGCATACTTTTCCATGAGGTGAGAACAAGTGGTATAAGTATTTTAGGTCTTTTGGCAACCCTCCCAACTTCCACCGGAAGCTCGATGGGAAGCCATATAGATTTTTTTCTCCTTTTGGCAAAACAGCCCCAATTCTTGCCACTTTCATCTTAACTCTGTGTCTGTGAAATTGTTTAAAATTTACCTCTCAAAGGAACAAATGTACAAGGAAATTGATATATGCTACTGCTAGGTAGTATCTCTTCTGCATCTCAATCCCTCATGCGTCAGGGATTGCGTGAGGGGTTTTCTTCTCGTCACACATATTTTACCACATTTTCTCGCGTTGTCTCACTCATACACAAAGAACCGGAAAAGCTACATAAAAATGCTTCAAATTGGATTAATTTGGGATTCTTTTTTTTCCGCTGCTCTAATACAATTTTTTATTATTTTGCGAGTGCGAAAAAAGAATCCGTCGACACACGTTTCATCCACACAAGCACGCACTTTCGGCGGGAAAACCATTCACTGGGGGTCTTCGCGAGTTTGCCCTATCAGCTAGGGGGTTAAACTGATAATACTGTGAGTGAAAATATGACGAGATTAATTTATAACTCAGGGGTTGTGGGATAAAGTAAAAGATAAAAGGAAAATTGAAGT
Organism: Phlebotomus papatasi; assembly: GCF_024763615.1. Classification (NCBI taxonomy): domain Eukaryota; kingdom Metazoa; phylum Arthropoda; class Insecta; order Diptera; family Psychodidae; genus Phlebotomus; species Phlebotomus papatasi. The sequence goes on from NC_077222.1 coordinate 17,509,122, forward strand.
GGAGAATCTCTTTCCAATAGAGAGAATCATCTTCAGGGGGAAAAGTCTCACTGAGAAGGGTGGATTATTGTGTGGTTTAAATGAAATAACCCCGAAATTTTTGGGATGGGGTTCTATTTTTCCCCGCATGTACAAAGTGTATGGGCCAAAGAATAAAGCAAATATAACCTCTCATGTAAGCTGTCGCTATTTTCTGAGACAAGGGAGCATTTTAGCCTCGTAATTCTATTTGTATTGTGTCTCCCTAAATATTTATTGAATGATTCAGGAAACGACAGGGAGAGAAGGTGTGAGACTTATCAATAAATTTACGTATTTATTAGTTTTTCACCCCCTGGTATACCTATCACACAACTACATCTTTTCCTGATCAAACACCCGCATACGAGAACAGTCAGACAAAATTGACACTCAAGGTGAGATGGAATTTTATTTCGTGCCACGATCTTTTGCGTGGAAAAGAGCAAATTGCATTTCTCACCAGAATTCTTGTTGAATTTCTCAGATGAGAATGTTACAAATTTCGTGAAGGAAGTTTTAGAGATTGTTCATTTATTGCTTGTGCAATATATTGCTTATTGAGCAGAAAAATTCCCAGTGCTATTCTTGTTGGACATATAACACATATTACAAATACTCGTATGTGAAACAAATAATAAATTAAAAGTGTTTAAATAACAATTTAAAATTCCCAGTTACACATTATTCTGAACAGAACTGTCCAAAAAAAAGAAGACGACTATAAGATCAATCTTATAATTGTCTGAGAAACGTTCTTATTGCTAAAAGATTGCACAATATAGATAGAGGCAGATTAAAATCAAATATAATGGCTCCGGTACACCTTTTAGATCAGGAAAATTTCATGAAGTCGAAATTCCAATCCTTTTCTTTTTCACGTGCTTTGCATATGTCTATCTTATTCCCTCGCACTCTTCTTCTTCTTTTAAACATCACTCCAAATTTAATTTAGCTCAATCGAATTTGGTATGCGAATGAATGAGATAGTCATATGCAAAATACCTGAGAATGAAAGGGATTCGAATTTCGATTTCATGAAATTTTCCTGATCTAAAAGGTGTGCCAAAGCCATAAGCATAAAAAATTAAATTTTATTAATAAAATACTAAATTTTGGTTAGATAAAACCAAAATCTTCGCAAATTGGATCTAATTTATATAATTATGGCTCCCGCATACTTTTTAGAACAGGAAAATTTCCTGAAGTTGAAATTCAATTCATTTTCTTTCTCACATGCTTTGCATATGGACTATCTCATTCCTTCGCACTCTTCTTCTATCGGGCATCACAACAAATTCAATATAGCTTAATCGAATTTGGAGCGAAAGAATGAAATAGACATACGCAAAAGTATGAGAAAGGAAGGAATATGAATTTTGATTTCATGAAATTTTCCTGATCTAAAAGGTGTGCCGGAGCCATTTACATTTGAGATGTTTGCATAAGACTGAATTGACTTCAATCGGTTACAAACTGGTAGTAAACCGATAAGTCTAATTTTTGTCCGAAAATCAATTTGTTTATTCCTCAGCATTTTTTAACGATCTTTAGAGTAAATTATAATTCGGTTCAAATCGACTGTAAACCAGTTGATGGTAAGTTATGTGAGAGTACTTTTGAAGTATAGTGTCCAAATCATGAGTTCGAGTATTTCACAAAGCATGGGAATGGACACTTTATCACCCATTTTTAATCAAATTAATCTTGACAAATTCAATTGAGAAGTAATATTAGCTGGAAAATTCAAAATAAGAAATTGTTTCGGTATTCAACTTTACGTCCAAATCGTATCACAATATCTAATATATTGCTGAAGACCTTTTCAAAGTAATCCAGGAACTATATCGTAAAGAAACCGGCGAGTGTCGGGGATATGGGGAAGCTCAGAAAAACAACAATTTTTCCGACGCTCACCGGTTCCTTCACGATACAAATATCCAGTCGGTAACAACCAAAAACTAGTTTTTGTTGCAAGAAGCGGGAGCTAGAGAAAAAGAATTAAAAAAAAGCTTATGTGAATAACATGGGAGCAACGTCACCTCCGGAGTGCAAATAAACGAGCATCTACGGTAATAAAAGTAATAAAGGATGAACCTCTCAACCTCTTATACCAAAAAAATCGCAAAAACGGCTATTTCCTTTTATACATATCAAATTTGATACAGCGACCCCCATTAATCGGCATTATTTAAAAACGAATTTAATTAGCGTTTAATTTTTTAATTAATTAATTAATTAATTTTTAATTAATTTCCCAAAAGGAGTTTCTTGAGAACAATTTCAGCCGTTTCGAGTTTTTCAAAAACGATTTTCATATTATTTTATTAATGATTTTTTAAAAAAATATTACCTAAATTTCCATCAATAACCCCTTGATTGGGTATCAATCCACTTTTCGAAATATTTCTACAAATCATACATTTTCCAAAAAATACCATGACACTATTTACCCGTTCTTTTGTCTGGATTTTATCGAATCTAGTGACACAATATTGAAATAATGCGATTTAGATTCTTCGGAGGACGTTGCATAAATCAATTTTCGCAAATTACAAAAACTACCATCTTTCATCAGTAGGGTAAATGTCCTAATTCAAAACCATTTCCAGACGCTCTAACTTCGACAGAAGATTCAACACATTAGGTTCATATTTTTTCTGAAGAGAATTTCATAATTTTGCTCCTTGACTCTTTTAGAGTGTTACTGTTTAGTGAAAATTTTTTAGATAAAATTTGAAAACTTCTTAAATACAAGAAAAATACGCGAGCGTAAAATGCTTCTATTGGAAACAAATTAATCCAAATGGAGACAAGGGAAAGTTTCTAATTGGAGACAAACTGTGTAAGTGAAACCGCGACGAAAGGCTTCCAAAACCTTGTTGAGTTGCTCTTGAGTGCAGGATTTGTTCTTATTCCTGGTATTTTCTCCTTTCCCATATAAAACAATAGAAAAGTCTCTTCAAAAAATCATATTTCCAGGGTTTCCTATTAAAGCATTCGCAGGCACTTCAGAAAAAACCTTTTTGTTCACGAAATAGGAAATTATTTCATTTGAAAACTTCACGTACTGTTAACAATAAAGATTAACTCTTAATTTGACTAAAATTAGCCATAAATATGACATAAATGTTAAACAAAACCAATAACCAACACTCACCTTATTGTGTTTTTCATTGGAAAACATGGTCGATCGATGAAAAATTCGATGGTGAAAAGGTACACTTTTAATTTTTCTGAGAAATTAACAAATTAAAATTTGTGAATATGAATGGATTTTCGCTTTATTTGGAGCAAAATTAACTAAATAATGAAACTGTGGTATAAAAAATAAATAAATATAATATTTTAGTACTGTATTTATCGTGAAAACAATGACGTTTCCATTTGGAGAAGCGAAAAATTTCCATTTGGAGCAGGTTTTGAATTAGATGGATTTACCCTACATCCGTTCTCTCGAAATGCATGGCTTTTAAATTTTCGTTTATAGCTTAGCTTAGCTTATCTTGACGAATATTTCATCAAGGTTTTTTTTAGTATAAAGCACATGAATTGAAGGGAAAATATTTCTCAATCAATTGTTGGAATGATGAATAAATTGGCATAAATTTGAAAAGTCATGCTGTACTGGACAATTTTATAATAATCTGGAATAATTTCCACGTTCATTTTGGTAAAAGGGTTATGAAAAAATATTTTAATGGCTTAAATTACCCCACTACTGTTCGCGAACCAGTACTTGCTGATCTATATATCAGTTTTAATTAAATGATTAGTTTGATCGTCATATTTTTTTAATGAGTGTTTACATCACCACATTTATTATAACAATTTTAAATAATATAGGGTAAGTGTGCCTAATTCCGGCCAGCTTGCAATTTCGGCCACCTTTTTTGTTCTTCGATTTTCCATGAACTTTTATATTTTACGTACTCTAGAGATTATACACTGCAAAAGAATAACAAAAAAATGTAGCTTCGTTAAACGAGATGACGTGGAAAAGATATTGGAAGAATTCCCGAAGGGAAAGGACCTATGAGAATGAAGGTGGCCGAAATAGGGCACCAAAGCTATGTCTATATTTTTATTCATTTTAAACTGTATTAAGAATGATTTTAGAGTGAATAAAGACGATAAACAATTTACAAGGTTCCCAGCAATACTGTTTCAGAAGAAAGAATAAAAAAAATTAATTCGTATTTAAAATATTACAATTCAAAATTTAGACTTTGACGCTTACATGCCGAAATTTGGCACACTTACCCTATTTATTACATTAAACAAAATTTTGAGAACAATTTAGTAAACCCAATTTTGTTAAAGAAGAATAAATCTAGACTGTTTTAATAGCTTTAATCATGCCCATAAGAAGAAAACGTTTTAATAAAAAACAATTAAAAATAAACTGGAATTTTTAACGCAATTTTTCAAATATGCCTACACCCTTATTATTACTCCAACATCATAAACAGTCGTAATAAAATCTCCTTTGTAGCAGGATATTTTGATACAAAACATCCCCCAAAAGTCTGAGGAGGGTATATTTAATGGTTGAAACGGAAAACGATGAAAACATTATTGACCCATTTTATCTGATAATAGCATTTTCACAATTTTCCCTCTGACACCGTCACCGCAGTTGGGAAATTAATGAAGAATTTTTTTTTCATCACCTTCTCTAGTGGTTTTACACCCAGTATTTCCCGCGCTGCTCGCCAAATTAATGAATTACTTATCAGAGTCACAAGAGCTTTGGGCGAGACGGTAATTGAAAATGACGGAAATTGGTGAGCGAGAGGAAGGTGTAAAAAAAAAGCTTTAGCCTCGAGATACTTTTCTCAAGTCGCAATGAATTTCTCAGAGTGCACAATTGTGTCAGTCCAGGAGAAATTATTTTCCACAATTGCCCAGGTGCAGGTGGGAGAGGAGTGGTATTTCAGCACTCAAGAGCTTTTTATCCCTGGAAAGCTAATCTCCGCAGAAGGCAGGAAAATGCCACGAAAATTGCATGGAAATTCACACAAGATAAACCAAAATGGAAAGTTGGGCTGGGGGGGAGGAGAGAAGGAGCTGGTGGTGGGTAGGTTTTGGTGTAATTATGTCACTGAAGTTGATAACAGTATCTCCATGATGAAATATTCAAAAGGGGGGAAACGCTTTTTTCAGGAGTTAGAAGTTGAAATCTGTTTCTCATCAGAAAACCTTCATCCAATGGAAGGGAAAGCTTTTTGGCCAGAAATTTAACCGCCACATGAGCAAACATTCGTCCATGGGAAAATAAATTGAGCGTCTCTGTTGATGAGGATGTGGTTTTGATGAAATGAGAGAATGACCAAAATTTCTAATATCATAATCCATAGAGGGGAAATTTTGCAAAACCTTAAAATCTTGCCACCATATAATTAATCCCATTTGCTGTTTACGGTGTGGTGAGCAGGAGTTTTGCCACAGCATGGCGTGTATTCATGAAGCAATCCTGGCTTCACTTTCACTAATTGAAATCCCATTCCCTTCTCCCGATGTCCCCAGGAATACAGTTGGTGTGAGGATCCTCTGGTGATCCTTTTAGATAAATTTAACTAGACTCATGGGGGATTCATCATTTTGGCAAACGGCAATTGCGTGTTTTTTTCCCTGTTGATTCTTTTCTTCAAAGTTAAGCCGAGGGACCTGCTTTTTGATTGATTAAAATTGAATTGTTGGCAGTGTGTATATGCCTTCTATCCTGAATTTCTTTCTTTCAGCTTCCATTGACTTGTAGGATGGCACACAAAAGACACCCCAGGGAGACACATCACTAGACAACAAATCAAGCTTTTACAGTGGGAAACACTTGCATATCCTCTGGTGCACAGGGAGGTATTCCTCTACCAAACAATGCAGTCCATCTTTATCCCCACGTTTGCACACCACAAGTGTGCATTCTTCTATTTCTGGATATTCTTCTGCAAAGTAGTGTAGGAGACCGACATACCAGCAATATTGTTGTTCCTTCACCATCTTTTATATTCTTCAAGTATGTAAATTCCTCTCGGAAAGGCAAATGGAAAGAATAGCACAAGGGGAATCGATTAAATGGATAAATGTACACAACGCATAAATAAAAAAAAATATATTGAAAATAATTCAAATATTAAACATTTTGTAAGTTCTCATTAGGATTTAAAAAGAAATTATGTTTAAAAAAAATACAAATAATATGATCTACCGAAATTTGACAGATGTCAAAAATGAATTTATAAATTAAAAGTGAGCATAAACAGAAAAAAGGGAAACTCTAGACCTAAGTTAGAAGTATTTTTGAATTACCTGTAAATAGCTACGAACCTCACGGGATATAGAGTCATACTTAAGGCAAACATAGGAGGACCCAGGATTATGCATATCGGGATTATCAATATAATAAGATTATCTAAATCTAAACACACTTATGCATATTTTCCTATCACCAGGAGCTAAATTGTCAAATCATTTGTAATATGCCACTAAATGTATGAATATATTCTCGAAGTTGTAGGGGAATGTAGGTATGGTTCGCACAGAGCGAACCTTCAAACGATGTGAATTTTCTATTTGTTTGCAAAGAGCTGACTTACCTTTTCTCATCACGTCTCATGAGCTTAATAATTATCTGTCTTATGGCTAAGAAATGACGAACTAGCTCTTTGTAAACAAAGAGAAAATTTGCGTTGTTTGAAGGGTCAATCTGTGCGAACCATGCCAATATTCCCCTACATCCAAAAATTCAGCTTTCATTCAAAAAGCGAAAAATTTTGAAGTCATTTTCAACGACTATACGATCTACGACTGTCACATCACCTCCATCAGTAGGAGAGTGAATTTATCCCTCAATACTATTCGAAGACATCAGTTCTTCATTCCGTAGGATATTTGATTAGTTTTTGTTCGTTCCCAGCTTCTGCTCCATTTTTCCCTTTTTTATGTGATAAAGCTTCACTACGTCGGCGTCGCCGTCGTGTAAAAGATTTCCGCCAGGCAACGGTTAAGTAGCCTGAAACGGCTACAGTCACTTGACTGTAACTTAACAATTTTATTAGTATTACCTTCAAGCTTCGTTCTTGTGACCATGCTTCCCAATATAATGTGGTAGTAGGACAAATTCTGACATTCTATCTCCTGTTAAAGGCATACAATTTCTTATATCGTGTGCTTATAATAGTTAATGTATTTATCTTTCTGAACTTCTTGAGCTTGGCTTGTCAGTCAGGCCTTCCTATTGTAAAAGATTTTTCCGGCATTCAACGGCAAAGTAGCGATCGTGTCGTTACGTACCTCGTCGCTGGCAACCCTACCCTATTGCAATCTCAAAGTCGCCTCCCTGACCTGCTTCAGAGTGAGTGGTGTGACACCCTGGTGGAGATGATGGTGGTGATGTGTGGTGGAGTCAGTGTATCATGGGAAGGCTCAGAGTGCGGATGCTGAGCCTGCGAATCCTAAAAAAAAGGCCACCGCCTGTTGAGAGTAAGCGTCGGTAGTCTGGAAGGGCTACACTATCTTGTCGGCCACAGGTTAGGGTACCGCATTCTTCATAGTTCACTCGTTGTCAAGGGGCGACTCCCTGGAATGAGCTGCTTAGAGAGAAGGGGCAGTGGTTCACTCGATTCTTTTTGTGGTCTTGAATACTTTTTATCCCTTTGCTGTTCTTTTCATATAACTGATACTTTCGGAATTTGGTTGGCTCAGGCAGTATATACAACCTGTGAGGGACTTGCTGATCAGAAAGATACTGAAGGATAGAGAAGTACACTGAAAGAGCATGTCTTCAGTCTGGCTCTGGAGCTTGGTCACCAACGTTAAGACGGCGGTGGACACTAAATGTTTCTTGAATTCCTAATAACATTTTCTGCGCTTTAAAGAGATTTATTCTCAATAGCGCGCATTGTAATTTATATTTCATGCTTGTTATTTTAAAATTTAATACATTTTAGCATTAAGATTAAAAAAAAACTTGGCAATTTAAAATAGAAGATTTTACTCAGCAATTTCAATGAATATTAGTTTTTCTGTGATTTAAATTAAATAAGATTTTAACTTTGCTTTTAAAAATATCACACATAAATATTAAAGAACAATTCAATGATCAAAATTTTTTAATCTGATTGAATCCATCAATTAATCACGAGAAAATTATAATTATTTCATATTACTATATTATTATTATTTTAAAATTTGAAAATTATAATTTTGAAATAAAAGAAAATTTGTTTCTAATCTCATTAGATATTGTGAATTTAAAATAGATTTTAGATTACTTACCAAAAAATTTTGTATCAATGTACACCACGTTAGCAAGGTTTCCGTCCCCTTGCGTAACAAAATGAAACTTCACAAAATGAGTGCAATTTTATAGGGACGCTTTACAAATGGTCTGAGAGTGGAGTAGTTCTATTTCTGAAAAATTCAACCCAGTGAGAGTGTCCCCAACTTTTCAGACAATCCCTGAAAATGAAATTTCATTGAAGAAAAATTGCATTTGTCACGTTGCAATGGTTGATATTTTTTCCAATTTCTCCTCTTTCCCTTTCTCCCGTGAAAATATAATTCCCTTGCATTAATTACGGACGCGGTAGTGTAGTTTTTTGCTGGGTAAATGATGCAAAATCTCGGGAAAAGTGTTAATTTCCACCCCATAAAGCACCTTTGGTGGTGAAAATGGGACAATTTTGGAATGGTGTAGGTACTCCAGGGAAAAAGATGAGAATGAAATATTTCGTTTTCAAAAGTCGGATGTCTTAGAAACAAATGACTTTATTATCTCATTTTTCTTTTATGTTTCTGACATTTAAAAATTACAAGTTTTATTTTTAAGAATAATTCTTACTTTATCCCATACTTGATTTCTCCGTATCTCTCTTAGTTTCTATCCATTTCTCTCACATGTATATAAAATATAATTAAATGCAATGATGGTCAAGAATGGTGTATATTCTTTTCTGAAAATGCATCATATCGACTCACACTAATTTTTTCTTCACCTTAAAGTTATACATAATCTCTTTTCTTATAAATAAATTTTACACATAATGCATTTTTATCCACAATGTAATTTTATAATTTTATGATCGAATCTAGCTACATTTTATTCACTTACGTGTTTTTTTTTGTTGTTTTCATCATTTTTCTCTCTCCATTCTCTTAAAGGTTTTTTTTCTAGACTTTAACCATGGACTTTCCTCAATTATTCATCAAGCAGCGTTAAATGGTTTCTAACACTCGGAAAAATGGTTACAATTACTCAGCTATTAAATTAAATAAAGCCCTTTCACTTCTGGTCGATAAATGGGTAATTCGGACCTCTCAACTTTTTTCTGGGGCTTCTATATATATTTTTTCCATAAATAAATTCCATCCACACACCCCTCAGTGCACACATTCATTATTTTATAGCCCCATCTTCTTTCTGGGGATGAGTGTTTGGTCATCATCCCAAGAGTGGGACTCTTATATGGTTTAGTATTACTCCGGAAAAAGATGGCCAAGACTAAACTTCCAAAATTTGCATGTTATTGAAATTGCCACAACTTTTGTGCATGTGACGATGCCAGCAATATACTCTAAATTCCAGGGGGAAGGTTTAAGGTGCAAAAATCTGCAGAATTTTCACAAAAGGGGATGAAATCGTGATCAGCCTTTAAGATTTTCTGGTGCAAATGATTGATTTTTTTCCTCGCAAAGAGAAAATCGTGATGGTTTAATTTTAAGTCAGAGTTGAAAGTAATTGTAAAATATAGATTAAAGATTGAAGCACATAATTACTATATTTCAGGGCTCGCTTAATTTTTTTAATATTACAGTCGAGACAATCTAACTCATTAAAATAGACCACACTAAAAGGAAGACCAACAAGTTGTCAATTCCGTTTACTAATATCGGAAGTTTCTTTTGGTATTTTTTGGTAAATGTTTTATTACTGTAAAATAGATTTTGCATACATGACTGTCCCTCGGAATTATAGAACATTGATGCTGTAACGAATTGAAAAGCTTTTAGAAAAAATTTCCAGTAAAATATTCAAGATATAATAATTCGCAAGTTGTTAATACTCATGAGTTATCTTGGTATGCATCAGATTTGCAGAAAAGTGGCTTCTGATCAATTTTGCAATATTTACTGACCACAGCAGAACTTAATCGATGCTATTTACTCCATCCAATTGGATTGAGCTTTAATTGTTCTAAAATTAGAATCTAATCCTGTGGGTTTACATCAAGGGGGTGACATTAGCTCTGAAAAATGCGACCGGTTTTAGTGTAATTTTTTCCCTGTTGTCGTAAACATTTCACGAGATATCTCCAAAACTACGTAGGTTACCAATTCGTCGGTTGCCTCAGCAACTGTGCTAACTGCATTTGCTCTGTGTCAGCATTCGTTGTAAGCAACGCATCGCTGCGCGGCGTTTGCAATGAATGCAGACACAAAGCAGATGCAGTTAGCACAGTTGCTGAGGCAACCGACGAATTTGAGGTTTTCGGTTGCCTCTTCGTTATTAAATTGGCTTTTATTTTGTATTAGTATTTTTTGCTAATTCATTCTACAATGACAGAAAACAGCTAATAAACTTAAAAGTTTTTTCAGCTCGCTAGAAACATATAGGAAATGTCATGCCCCTGGTTTACATCTTATTGTGGATATTGAATTAAATTAGAAAGATGCTCATGTTCTTAATATGTTTTTTTATTGAATTCTCTAAGTAAGGTTTTATAGAACCAAAATTTATAGGTTTTATAGAATCAAACCATCACTGAGACTACTGAAAGTAAAGTGGCGCACTTTTCAGGAGCTTAAGAGTTCCTATAAGAATTTTCATACAACATTCTTCTTATAAGTCTTTTAAAGGTATATTCAAATAACTTCGCAAAGTTCTATAAAGTACCAATTTTTCCTCTTGGGTGACTTTCTTGTGATTTTTATTTGATTTTTTAGTAACCCAGTTTGGAATTTTAACTGAGGAATTTCCAAATAGTAAACAAAATGTTTTCTGACTGTTTCATATCAACTAGATAGTCCACTAACAGAATTATCTAATTTTCTTTTACCAATTGAAAAATCATGAAATAAAGTTTGGTTAAACAATAAGCATTACTCCGAAGTCCTATTCACGCATTCAGAAAACTTTTTGGGACGAGTTAAATCTAATATAATTCGATACGATGGATCGTATTGGATACGTTTGCATTGACAAAATTAAAATAAATCTCATTCTAATGCGGCGAAGCAAACGGTATCATTCATATAAATTGAATATTTTATCGAATATTAAGTTTTTGCACACAAAAAATACAAGTATTTGAGAGAAGTTCTTATTTGCTATCCCATTTTTAAATATTTTAATGAACAACTTTTTTCCATGAATTTTATCTAAATGATCATATTTTTGTTATTTTTTTATATTATTTTTTACGGTTTTGTTCTTTACAAAAATACCATGATAAAGCGTAAGATATCTTCTATGAATAATTATGGATCTTAGAGCACAAATGACACATATCCTATGCTTTAGCTAACATATCTAAGCTTTATTTTGACTGAACTGTATTTTGACTAATATTCAATAAAAAATTTTAAGGTTGAAATATATATAATCCTTCTCGTTAAAAATAAAGCTCCCAATATGAACATAACACTGACTTAAGGGATAGAAATAACTTTTTTTTGGAAAAGACTACATTTTCTAGATGTAAAAACTATATCACCATTTTTTAATGTTGATTTTACCATTTCTAAAAGGTATTTTTTCAGAAGGGTAACTGTAACCCTTCTGATGCATCTTAAAGGGTAATATTTACACCGATTTCGGATCATCACCGTAAGGACAAATTTAGCATTACCCGAATGTTATTTAAGCTTTCTCAGATTTGTCCCAGTAAATAATAAAAATACACTTTATTTATTTAAAAAAAAAAAATATTTTTTAGTGTTTTGAAAATTCATAAAGAATTGCAAAAAAATGAAAGTCACCAATTTTAGTTTTTCAAAATATTTTAGTAAGTTTTCTTATTGGTCACATTATCAATCCTATCTAATAATTTAATTTACTTTTTTTCTCAATATTGCCTTTGCCTTATATCCATTTACTTAAATTTTGTTAATAACTTTTTTTTCTTTTTTTTTCTTCTTCTTTTGCCAAACATTGTAAGAGGGGCAAACCCTATTTGTTTGAGAAATTAATAAATAATGAAATAAAAAATAATTATTATTATTTTTAATCTTCAAATCAATATTTTTTCAACTTTGTTCCACATTGAAAATTTTCCGGGCAAATATTTGACTTTGGACGCACGTTTTATCATCTAAAAGTATTCATTGATAGAATATTTTGTCGATTTCAAATCATTATTAGGTCGTTTCATCTAAAAATCCTCTCTTGGTTTATTTGTTTGAATTTGGCTTGTTTCTGAGAGAAAAGTGGTGTTTTTTTGGTAATTTTTATTTGAGTGTGTTTTAATTACGAATCATCAACATAGTCGGATATCGATGCCAAAAAAGGTCATTAAGTTTTCCAATGAAATTAACAGCAGACAAACCACTAGATTCACGGATATTTCGATAAAATGTTTATTTTGTGCTGCGCATAAATTATTATTTTTTTATTGAATTAATTAAAAAATGATGTATTTGATATTCACCAGAAAAATATATCCTCACTGAGTTTTTTTTTTGGTTAGGAAGTCACAAATGTGAATGGTGGTGGATTAAAGGTGCAAAATTTTGCCTGATGGGAGGATTTGTAAATTTGCAAATAGCTGATTCATATATAAATGAGGCATATAATTCAATTCGCTATATAGTTTTATGCTAATTATACTCAGAATATGACGTGTGGATAATGGAGCTAATAAAGTGGGGGAGGATACCACGTTGGCAACACATTAATTATTGACGGGATATTCGGCGTAATATGCATAAAACAAACTCTCTGGCCTACATTTTAATTCATTAGTCCAGAAGAGGAAGTACTGTATGTCCCACCCGATGTAACAATTGTACATATGAATATTTTGGCTGTTGATATTGCTGGTACAACTCCTCGCCACGACACACGGAAGTTATTTTCCCAATTGGTTCACAATACTTGGCCCCAGTTCCCTTCCGACCAACTCCATAATATTGGCTTTTCTGGTTTTTGGTGCGAACAATTAATATTGGACAAAATTTATTATTAAAATGCTGTATTCCAATGACACAGACTGTACCCAAATTGCCAAAATTCACCCAAAATTGTGTTTATGGGGGTACTTCTGTGGTATAGTTCAAGTTTTAAGCTTTATGTTTCATTCACCAATGTTTTGCATCTAATTAATTAATTAAATAATATCTTCCTGAGTACGCTAAAATGGCTTATTTTTAACTTTTCCCGCCAAATTCTACCACAATGTTTGTCACGAGAGTATATTTTTGGGAAGTGGATTTTTTTTTAAGTTATCGAGAGTGGAAAGTTTCCGCTCTTAGCCATTATTAATGATCATAAATAATGTCAATGTATTTTTTACTGCTCCTAAAGATAATATTATGTATCCTATTGGGAAGGCATGGAGAAAGCATCTTTGGGGATCAGACAAAAGGTCGGCTCCCATCTTTTAGACATTCCCTTTACTTCCTTTCGGTTCGAAAGCTGCACTGAGAGAAAATTAAGCTTAAATTTGTTTGAGGTAGCTTTGTAGAAACTAAATACTAAACTTTACTATTTATTTATCAAATTTATAATTCTTTTATTGGAAATATTTAGAAATATTATTCCTTATCTTATTAATTTTCTGACAATTTAAGAACATTTAGGGTAAAACATGGAAAGCCGGACAGTTTGGAAAGTGGGACCAAGAAGTGTGGAATGTGAGACACCTTCCTAGAAACTTGATGATAACTCAATTAAATATTTTAGTTTTTGATCAAAAGATTATTAATCCTAATTTTGTGATTGTTTGAATTTTCCAATTAATAAGTCGAATTTTTTTTAACAAAAATTGTTGAAATTCTGTTAAATTATTTCACAAAGAATCTCATGATGCCAAGATAATAAAAAAATAAATATTTATTTAGCTTAAAAATGCATTTGAAATTGAACTTTTTTTTAAGTGTCCCACTTTCCAAAGTTTACCCTACAGACATTAAGATACATTTTCGGTAGTGAAGACTTATTATTAATTTCGTCAAAGTATTGAAATTTATATAATGTAGGGTAAGTGAAGCAAAGGTCGGCCAGCTTGCAATTTCGGCCACTTTTTTTTTCCTCGAATTTCCGTTTACTTTTAGTTTTTGCATACTTTAGAGAGGTTTATAGCAATGCAAATAATGTCGCTTCTATGGATGAGATGATGTCAAAAAACTGTAAGAATTCCTAAAGGGCAAGGAACTATTAGAATTAAAATGGCCGAAATATCACACAAGGCTATGACTATATTTTTATTCACTTTGTAATGTATTAAGATTGATTTAAGAGAAAACAACAAGGTTCCAAGCAACACCCCTTAAAAAGAAGCAACAAAAAATTTAATTTTTGTTGAAAATATTACATTTTAATCTTAAGACTTTGGCGCTCACATGTAACTATACCGAAATTTGGTACACTTACCCTATCTAATAAAATGCAAATGCAAATGGGTATTTCTTCGACCCTATGAGCTCTGCTGTAAGGTCAAGAAGCCCTAATTTAAAGCATTAAACTTAATGGCTAAGATTTAGTATTTAATATTTTAACATCTACCCGTTCCTAATAGCATGAAGCCTTCTGTAGAAGGCAAGGGCTTAGCCAGGATTTTATCTTGCGGTTTATCCTAAAAAGAAATATTTTTCAAAGTCAAAGTTCTTTTGAAAACCTTTGAATTTTCTCATAAATAAGGGGGCTCCCCAATTTAGGAGTTTAAAAATTATCTCTTTATTTTTTTCGAAGACAAAGAAATAACTGATTTATAACCTTTTTGAAGTTCTTTTTTTCCTCAAAAAATGCAATATTGGAACAAACTTTTAACTTTAACATACCGTAAAAGTTTAAAAAAATAGATTTACAGCAATTCATTTAGTACAAATAGAAGAGAATGAGCATTAAATTTAGCATGGAAGATTGAATCCGAAAACGAATTCGAAAATGAATTCGAAAACGCGCTTCGAACTTTGTGACCTTCGGCGCTCCTCTGCTGTCGATCCTGTATCTTTGAAAATAAGTACTCCGTGAACAGAAATCCTTTAAATAAGAATTCTGTTCAAGTGAATTACAAAACGTTTTAGTATTAGGCAGGGTTTAATGGACTGGCTTTAAGCACAATTTAATTTTAATTTCGGAGACTTTCTCATTGTTACAGATGGATGAAAGAAAAAGAACAATAAAGAATAATGTTTTCCTGTCCATCTCAAATAGAGTCGAAAATCCAAAATTCAAATTTCGAAAATGTCCTAATCCGTTTGAAAATTTAAAATAGTTTGCGCTAGAAAGCTATAAACTTTTCTAGAGTTACTGATAACTGAAATTATGCTAAAGTTCCATTTGTATAAGACTGTTTTATTCCGAAAATGTGACAGTACTGCATCTGCCGCTGCCTTATCCTTTACCAGTCTCAATGGAAAATGACAAAAATCCGAATCACTGAATGGTATAAGCCGTTTCGAAAAAATATTTGATTTGTTTAATTTGTGCGTATTTTTTTTTTTAAATTTCTTAACGTTTTTCTCAACTCGACTATGTGCTGTGTAATAGGGCACAGGCTAGGACAAATTAAGCTAATTCAAAATCTGCTCTAAATGGAAATATTTCGCTATTCCAAATGGAGACGTTACTGTTTTCGTGATAAATACAACACTAAATTACTATTTCTTTGGACTATATATCTGGCGGAATTCTGTGTAATTGCAGCTGTTCCGGTGTTTGCCAGAGAATTCGTTCTTTTCAAATTAAAAGACTCCGAATTTTTGCCATGGCGAAGTGGCAAAAATTCGAAGTCTTTTAATTTGAAAAGAACAAATTCTCTGGCGAACACCGGAACAGCTGCAACTACACTAAATTACTATATTTATATATTTTCTATACCACAGTTTCATTATTTAGTTAATTTTGCTCCAAATAAAGCGAAAATCCATTCATATTCACAAATTTTAATTTGTTAATTTCTCAGAAAAATTAAAAATGTACCTTTTCACCTTCGAATTTTTCATCGATCGACAATGTTTTTCAATGAAAAACACAATGAGGTGACCGTTGTTAATTCATTTTGTTTAACATTTATGTCATATTTCTGGCTAATTTTGGTTAATTTAAGTGCTAATCTTTATTGTTAACGGTACGTGAAGTTTTCAAATGAAGTAATTACCTATTTCGTGAACAAAAAGGGCGTTTCTGAAGTGTCTGCAAATGCTTCAATTGGAAACCCCGGAGATATATATTTTTTGGATAGATTTTCTTATTGTTTTAGATGGAAAAGATAAAAAGACCAGGAATAAGAACAAATCCTGCATTCAGTAGCAACTTAACAAGGTTTTGGAAGCCTTTCGTCGTGATTTCACTTACACTATTTGTCTCCAATTAGAAAATCTCCCTTGTCTCCATTTGGATTAATTTGTTTCCAATAGAAGCATTTTACACTCGCGTATTTTTCTTGTATTTAAGAAGTTTTCAAATTATATTTAAAGAATTTTCACTAATCAGAGTCAAGGAGCAAATTTATGTAATTCTCTTCAGAAAAAATGTGAACTTAATGTGTTGAATCTTCTGTCAAAGTTAAAGCGTCTGGACATGGTTTTGAATTAGGACATTTACCCTAGTGAGAAATAAATGGCTAGTGAGAATGTATCAAGACCTTTTTCTTGCTTTTTTGTTTTTTATTGGCTACAATAAAAATTTAATAAAAGTGAACAAAAATTGAAAAAAATCGAAAAAAGGTTTTGATCCATTCTCACCAATCCCTGTTTTTCTCAACTTTTTCTTTTTAAATGCATCATATTCTGCTGCGTATAGGGGAAAGCGCGCTACCTTCGGACGATTTATGTTTCGAACAAATCATTTTTTTTTCAATGTGTTTTTTTTAGTGAATTTGCCCTCATTTTAATATTATATTTCAATAGTAAGTCCAATGCCTTATAGGGTAAGTGTGCCAAATTTCGGCATAGTTGCATGCAAGCGCCGAAGTTTCAAGTTTGAAATGTAATATTTTAAATACAAATTGTTTTTTTTTATTCTTTCTTTTGTAAGAGTGTTGCTTGGAACCTTGTAAAGAGTTTACCGTCTTTATTTACTCTAAAATCATTCTTAATACATCTTAAAATGAATACAAATGTAGACATAGCTTTGGTGCCCTATTTCGGCCACCTTCATTCTCATAGTTCCTTGCCCTTCGGGAATTCTTCACGTCATCTCGTTTGTCGAAGCTACATTTTTGTTATTCTTTTGCATTGTATAATCTCTAGAGTACGTAAAATCTAAAAGTTCATGGAAATTCGAGGAACAAAAAAGGTGGCCGAAATTGCAAGCTGGCCGGAATTTGGCACACTTACCCTATTTTGAGAAAAAAGCTATGAGTGAAATCCATAAGGAACATAGAGAAAAAAATTAATTCTCCAAAACTTGAGTCGTCCGAAGGTAGCGCGCTTTCCCCTAATTAAAATTGAAGCAATAAGTATCTCTCAGTGCATTTCACCACAATTTCCCCCTGAGAATTTCTGTAATCTTGGGGAGGTTCTACGATAAAGAAATCATTATAAATGTGCCATTGATTTGGTGTGAGGGTGGAATTTTCTTTAATGCCGAAGCCGGTGCCACTTGAATTTTGCCATTCCGTGTGCAATTTTCTCCGCAGTGGCGTTTTGACTTCCAACTTTCTGCCTCTTTAAAAAGCGTTCTTCGTCATAAATAAAAAACGCCACTAATTGCTGCATTGGGTGAAAGAAAGTCTTGGTTGTAAATTTTCACTGGTATGCCTCGTAGTTGACATTTTTTTCATAATTAATTACTATTTAAGCTTAAATGCAAATACATTAATCATGTTTTATTTTATACATTGCCCTTTTGGAGACGAGATGTACAGGCGGGAAGAAAAGGTTTATTGAAAAGGAATGCTAAAATGCATGAATATGTGTAGTGCTTTACAAGAAAAATTGTTTAATGAAAAAGAAAATAATAAAAATTTCCCTGTGTTTTCACGTGATTGTTAATGAAATTTTCTAATATATTAAACATTATTATGGGAGGATGCATTTTGAAATCCTCAGAAGTGGTTTTGTGTTTAAGAAGGAATTCTTCTTACAAAATGAAGAGCTTGATGGATGTAGTTAAACGCATAAGAGGAATGTTTAATTTTCTCTCTCTATAATTCATAAGGAAGTCACTCAAATTTTCAATTGGAACCACAATAGAAATGTGCTTGAAAACTTCTTTTACAAATACCCAAGTTTAGACATTTAAATTAAATTTATCCTCATCATACTTCAAAATACATATGCTCTTAATATATTAATGTACTTATGAAAGAAGTTTTCAGAGAGACACTTCTTAAGAGGTATTATCCTTTTCCATAGAGTTTTAAGATGGTGACAGTGTGAGAGTGTTACGAGAAAATAAGCTCTTCTTCATTAAGTTATCATAATCATTATGTTTGAATATATTATTAATTTATGTATTATCGTACTCTAACGACATCTTCACGAGTATTACATTCAAATTGTTTTCTTCATGTCTTTTTGGTCTATACATTTAATTTTAATATGAATGGGCTTTTGTTTTTTGTATGTTTTCCTTATTTTTCTTTTGTTATTCTTTTTTGTTTCACGAAAATCATCTATCCTTTTTGTGTCTCTGCGGATTTTGCTATTTTGGAGCAGAATTGTGAAGGAAATTTAAATTTTTTATCATCTATTTACTTATTTACAAATGGGTTTTCTTCTAAGGAGAATCTACATTTTTTTTTGCTTTATTCTCCAAAGACCATCCTCAGGAGATCAATTGAGAGAAAGAGGATTTGAGAAAATGGACTGTGCAATGCTTTTTGTCTTCTATTGATTGAAAATTTTCTCTTATAGTGATTTGTGGGAGATTCTTTTTACTCTGACTGCCTTCTTTACATACAAAAGTATATCAAAAATATGAGGATTTGCATAAATATCTGGAAATATCTACCACTAAAGATGAGAGATCGTCCATGACTACTGTAGAATGTTACACCCATATCTCGCATTTCGGAATCTGAAAGAAAAATTTGTATAATTTAAATTGAAGGATCATTACTCTTTGGTGTTAAGAAAGTTAAAAGGTAAGGTCAATATCTTCAGTGCCCCTTACGATTCATAGACCTTAAGGTCACCACCGCGGTATTCCTAATAAGCGAGGTGATTACTAAATCCGTGGCTAGACTAAATAAAAGCTCTACTTTGCATTTTTCATCTTTTATTACACAGATAAAGGGGCGACTGAGGCATTTAGCTCTAGTTCCATTTAAAAATAGAAAAAAACGCAATTTTAAAGCAGCCCAAATTCAATGCTTCCCCACTTCCCCTATGCCAAATTTTTGATATTTTTTTCTGTTTTCTAATTGAAAATTTACTAAATTTTATCTAATAACTCCCCTACTTTTTTTAAATTATTTTTGTAAACTTTTTCATAAAAAGAACAAATAACGATCTGTTATTCAGTTGTAGGGTAGATTGATCATTTAATGTTGTGCCTCTTTAATGCCATTATCTATAAATTTTATTTTTTTTTTACAAAAATTTAGCCAAATGTGAATTGCAAAATCAAAGTGTTTTATCAGTATTTCGAATTGCACATGAATTATGGTAACTATTTATGATAAACATCAATTTATTAGAGGTGGCATTAAATGAGGCATAATATTTAATGATTCTCTACTTTAGCTTTATACAGACAAAAAAGTTGAATATTTTACATTTCAAAACGTATGTAATACAGTGAACGAAATTCAAATAGGGACGGACCTATATGTGGGTGGTGTGGGTGGTCTGTAAGTCGGATCAACCTAATATTTTTTTTGTATAATATGGGCCTATCCAACAATACTTTTTATGTTAGTGACCCACGTGTACTTGCGTTCTTGAGTGCACGCCAGCCAAAATATGAAATTTTTAAGTGATTTAAAGCGAAATTCAAATTAGGGACGGTAATTATTTTATGTTGATGATGCTCGAGGTGGCACCCCTGAATAAGGAAATTTAGTAGTGAGTTTTGTGGCCTATGCTGGCAAAGTGTAATCATAGTAGTGAAGTTAAAAAAACAAAGGTCTTAGATATGGGAAGAGGCTGCAGACTCACGGAGAACGAAAAAGGCCAAATTAGGGCCTACAAAGATCTTGGGCAATCTTTTCCTGCAATTGGGAAGAAGTTGCGGTTCGAATTATGGCCATTCGAAAGGCAATACAAAACTCACAAGAAAAGACCATTCAAGAATGGTCAAGAATTTTGCGACGTCGTGTTGTAAGTAGAGAATAGTGAAGTGATATCTTTAAACACAGTGTCGACCTAAATTTCGTGTTTTTGTATATCATTCGATTGGCGATTTTTAAGAAGTTAGCATGTTTGCTCACATCTCTTTATTTATCTAAAATGTTTAATCGGTAATGCTTGTTAAGCAGAGCATACCATTTTCTTTGTAACTTCTACAGTTTCTTGATAAATCAACAATATTTTTGTTAACTATGCAGATTTCCAATGCAGAAATTCTGCCGAGAATCTGCAGATTTTCGGCAGAATTTCTGCCGAAAATCTACAGATTTCTAGACAGAAATTCTGCCGAAAATCTACAGAATTTCTCTAAATGTACTAGAATATGCCGTTACAATTCAAAAAACCTCCGAGTAAAATCGGCAGGTAGAACAATGATTTGACGGGAAGTAAGAAAGTCTCTTTTTTGGATCTTCAAATAGATTTTCGAATTTTTCAAGATCTACTTCTGTACGGAAAGATTGAGTGCCTCTATTTTAATTAATGCGTTTTAGAAATTTTAATGTAAGATATAGCAAGTGAGAAAAGTGCAAGGAAAAGTAAGACGATTTAAAATCACTTTTTTCAAAAATTATTTTTAGATGAACTCACATTTGTATTTGAGATAAATAAAATATATATTTTCTACGGTGATTATAAATATGTAGAAAACTGCCCTACCCTTTCTACTTATAAAAAACGAACAGTTTAGCTAAGACAATAAAATCGCTTATCGTTTATTACGATTCTCTTAGAATGCTTTTCTACTAAGCATACCAAGAATATTGCATGAAAATTTGCCTAAAAAGATTGCGATGAAAATGCATAATTTTTTTGTCATTTATCAATAATTTGGCGGTCAATATGATTGAGCCCTAATGGTACTGAAAGAGTTAAAACGATCTGGAATTACGTATTCTATAGCTGACAAATTAATTTGTTAAATTGACTACCAGGGGGTTACTGCTGTAAATTAAATAATTTCCCCTTCACTACATTTATTCAACAATTATTTAATTATAATGTAGCAGAATCAAGTGGAGTGGAATTAATTAAAAATGGGTGAGGAATTAATATAAATACAATTTTTCATTTATGCCCATAAATGTTTTACCATGTAATTTTCCACAATTCACACTAACGCAATTTTCACACAATAATAACTTTCTCTGCTGACCATTTTTATCCCCACTGGAGATTTATGATCATCCACTGGGACAGACAAAAATCATTCAACCCAAAAAAAAATTGTCCTCTCATTGACCACAGAAATGGGCAGTTGGATACCCCCAAAAAAAAGCACCCACAATGTGATTGAAATAAAAGTGGTGGATGAAGTGTGTTGTGTTGGATGGCAAAAAGTGAAGAATATATAGAGTAAACTGAAAAGGAAAAGCACTAAAAGTGAAAGATGTGTGATAATGTGTCAACTAACCTGAGAGGCCACGGTTGATAAGAGTCGCGATATCGGTATATTCATCTGTGAAAGAAGAAAAATGCAAGGGAAGGTGAGAACATAAAAATAAAGTGTGTTCGATGGAGAAAAGAAAGAAGCACATAAAACTCAAAGAAAGTTGGGGACAAGGAAAGTATGGGGATGATTTGTGTGAAAGTGTTTTAAGTAGAAAGTTCTTAGTTCAACATCAATTTCACATTGTCAAACGCTCACACTGCACACAACTTTAAATATTTAACACTCCGGGGCTCCGACACTTCAATTAGCCATCGCTACTGGATGGGGTTCAAGTTGGAGATTGTGGGGTATGGAAGGAACTTTAAAAAGCTTCTGCAATCGGAAGATGGTTGGGAGGATTTTGTGTCTGTCACGCGGCAGTAACTTTTACTCACCATTCATTGAAGTGCTGAACTCGAAACTCTCAGACAACTCACTCCAGCCATACCGATTCCTGTTCAGGAAGAAATAATTAAAAGTGACCAATAGCCTCACAAGGTAATATTTTTCACCAAGGTGTCAACAAGTTCAAAAAAGGCCAAGTTTAACTTGAGTTTGCACCGAGGATATAAAAAATAGAGTGATTTCACTTTAACTACTTTAACTTTAAAATCGTTATAAATTTTGTGGGAAAAAACTGTGTCATTCAGGATAAAGAAAACATTTTTATTTAAATAATATTTGGTCGCACTTCCTTGGCAAGTTTTGAGTGTTAAAATATTAAAAAACCCACCTAAAAAAATAAAATTTACCATTCGATCTCAAGTTTAGCCTAAAAGCTCCGCCTATGAAAAATTAGGCCACGCCCCCTATAAATATTTTAGTCAGAATAATTTATAAGAAATAGTGTTTTGGGTGGAAATAACACACAAGACAAACAGGCGTGGTTTACAAAAGGACAATGAATTATTAAATTTTTCTCTTTTTAGACTTTTCAAAGACTTTAATTGAAAAAATTCTCCACAATTCTGAGATAAACCTTTAAGTGCTTAATTTCAAACTGGCTTTTAAAGAATAACTTATATTCTCAAGAAAAAATTTAATTTAAAAGTGCCAAATTTCCTCTGAGGCTTTTAAGCTTAATGTAACGAACTTTACAAGAACGAAGCTGGGATGATAATAGTAAAGTACTTCATTTTTTTTTAAATTTTAAAGCTACTCGAGAGGAAAAGAACCTTTTAAAGCTTTTAAAATAAAATTTTATTTATTTTTCAAATTTATTTTTGGAGAAAAACAAAAAGTTTTAATAAAAAGAAAAGGATTTATATTATACATTTAAGAAAAGCTTATAGATTGGAATAAGTGGAACTTCAGTACACCTTAACGTAGAATTGGAAATTTTTAATGATTTTTACACTAAATATTTAATTTAAATCGTAAGACTTCAAGTAAGCCTTTCGTTAGGGGAGACTGGGGTAAAAAGTCACAAAACGGATATTTTATTTTTTTACAAGCTACCCTAGCGCTTTAAAAATTTCTAATTAGCGCAGTTTTATAGGAAATTTACCGCTCTACAACTTTGTGAAAGTAATTTTCCTCTATTGTGTAAGGAAATACATTTATCGAGCCGATTTCTAAAAGGTAATTTTGTGACCATTCTCAAAAATGCTGGGGCAAATAGTACCAGGTATGGGATATTATCATATTTTGATTTGCTTTATTACGGGCTTTCGTATATTAAAAAAAAAATAGCCAGGTGACGTATTTTTATAGAAAATTTATTCCTCTACACCTTTTTGAAACACAATTTTTTTCTAACTGAACGATAAAAGTGCTTTTCAAGCTATTTAAGAAAAAACACACAAGAGACTGCTATTCGTTTGACCAATGCAAACAAAATGCGGTGAGGCATGGAAATGACGTCTCTTCTCGCCGTGAGACATCAAAAATTGCTTCGGTCTTTGTTACTTTTTGCTTCATACCTTTTGTTACTTTTTACCCCAAGTGGTCATTTTTAATAAAAAGATTTCTGGAGAAAAGAATCTTTGTAAAATTCTAAAATAGATAGTGGTTTCGTATTCAAAGAGTCCAAATCATTTAGGAAATATTTACCAGTGCATCAATTTTGGAAAATAAGTAGGTCAAAATTGATATCTGCTGTAGGGAAAACATTTTAAAAATAGGGCTAAAAATTTCAATAATTTTTTATTTTCTGAAATCCTTGTTCGAATTCTAAGAAACTTACGACTTTGAAGAAGGTCTATGGAGGCCATCTATAGAAAAAATTTTAAGCCGTTATCTCTTTTTATCTTGGAATATATTGAATTTTCAAATTTTCAATTTGTGACTTTTTGCCCCAGTCTCCCCAATTTAATAATTGGAAAAAACAATATTTTGCAAAATACTTGTTCTACGCAAAACATATTTATAAAATGTTATGTAAATTTAGGAATCCTAAAAGGAATTTATGAATAGCTTATGAGTCTTTTGACACACAAACAAGTTAGTTAATTTTATTACTTTTTTTAATTATTGTTCGCAAAATAATCACTTAACGAATTTTTCGTTATTGTTAAAATATATCTTCATAAATATTCTTACACAAATTGTACAATTTTGTGTAATATTTTGTCATTTGTTTGTACATTTTCTTTGATTGTGACAAAATGTTACAAACAATTAATTGTAAAAGAACAAAAAATGTTCGTTCAAAATCATTTTATGAACTTGTTGGTAGATTAACCGATTATTTATTATTTTGTAAATAATATTTTTTGGAATTCATAAACATTTTCAAATATTTCACAAAATGTGAAAAAAATATTTCTTTATTGAAGAT
Organism: Phlebotomus papatasi; assembly: GCF_024763615.1. Classification (NCBI taxonomy): domain Eukaryota; kingdom Metazoa; phylum Arthropoda; class Insecta; order Diptera; family Psychodidae; genus Phlebotomus; species Phlebotomus papatasi. Next base: position 17,533,805 of record NC_077222.1, read on the forward strand.
AATTTTATAAATTAAGTATTTTTAAAAGTAAAGAAAAACTGAAATAAATTTTGTAAATAATTTAAAAAAAATATATATAAATAAATGTAATTCTGTGTAGATTAATTTTGCTTAGAGATTCCTGATAAATTTTTAGGTGTGTAGCTATTTTTTTTAATGGAGGAGCTTTTAGGTACAAACTTCTGATTAGAATAACGCTAAAAGTTTTACAATTTTAAAGTTTGTTGCATAAGAATTTTTAGAATGAGTAATTTTATTTTTTGGTTTAAGCTTTTTCAACACAATTTACAGAAAATCAATTGAGTTTTAAAAAAGGAAAAAATATATTTTTTTATTAATTTTTTACAATGTTTCCATACTTTCGTCTTGAGCATCAGTAGAGAAAAAATAATAGTAAAACATTGATCAATATCCTTCAGAAGAAATATTACACAGAGATTTTTTAAATTTGCTTTCTGACTTTTATGAGCAAACAAATTTTCATCCTCAATCCTTACAAAATAAAAAAAAAGTTCCCACTGAAAAATCTTATAAAATATTCCAGCACAGCTTTTGAATTAAAACTTCCGCAATTCTACGGATGGAAAAAGCCCTTGTATTTCCCACAAACTTCCTCTGTCACCGCGATTAGAATTTTATATAGTAAATAAGAAAGGCATATTGCTGAAACGGAAATTGTCACATACCTGGCCTGCACTTTAGCCTCGTACTGTTGGTTGGGATCGAGATTTCGGATCATGTAGCTCTTGCCTTGGGTAAAGTGGTGAGATAACGGAATGGCAGGTAAGACAACATCCCGCCATTCTGAACGTGGAGGTAGCCAGTGGTGTCCAGTACTATATCCTCTCTGACTGTAGATGACACCCTGATGCTGGAGCGGCTGTGACTGCTCTATGCTGTTGTCAATCTCATGCCCCTGGGGCACTCGCCGGAAAAACAATTTGAATTCCTCGACGGGAGAATGTGAGTCGACAGTCCATGAAATATTGTACCTGTTCCGGGTGAGAAAGACATGGTACACGCTGTGTCATTAAACAGAGCACAACCTGTTCCAACCACTGTTCCAGGAAACTTCAATTGGATCCAGCGGTTGTGCTTTTGTGTCACACACTTCGCCCAGGGGGTCCCTCAATTCAATACCTTTGCATTTCATCCCTTGTTGGTCAAATTTTTTTTGCATATCTCTTCAGCTGTTGATTTAACATCCATTGAACATGTCACTTTTGATTTCTTTCCAAAGACTTCATGAATTCTTCAGGATTTTATTATATTTTACGAAATTCAATTTATTAATTGGAAAAGTTCGTTCAATTTTAATTAAATGTTCTTTCATACTCATCTGGGAGGATTGAGAGCGTGAGTGTCCCAAATTTCTGCAGAAGGACTAATCTGCAACCAAACGATGTACAGGACACTCAGATTTTACTTAAAAATTCATAAGAATATTTTTCTGTTTATGTTTTGGATATGTTTTAGAAATTACCCAGGTGGACATTTCGTCCTTAAACGAACATACCATTGAATCATTCTTAATAACGGTTTTCAAGGTCGAATGTTTAAAAAGCTCTAGTTAGGGCATTTCTCAACCGAATGGAATGAATTTGGGCTCGTTGGAAAGGTCTTGAAATTCCTGGCAAACCTGAGTTCCTGACAAACCTGACTGTCGGTTATGAACCGGTTCTTAACCGATAACTATTTTTTAACCGAAATGCAAGACCGTTTTCTTTCAAATCATCTCAAAGGCCCAGGTTTAACTTTAAGTTTGGAATTCAAACTTTAGTAATGAAGACAAAACAATTTAATTTTTTTAGTATTTTAGTCTATTTGTTATAAATATAAAAATCCAGTGGTTGAAATATAGTTTGTATAGTCTTATTACGTGGCGTCATGTACTTCTTGAGATTATATCAAAAGCTCGTCACACCAAAATATTTGAGCTCATTAATTTAACGATGTTCCTCTGGTATTTCCTATTTTAGAAACTTAAATGAAATTATTTCATGTAATTATTGAAAAACTGGGGCAGTAGTAAAATGAGGGAGCAGTATAACTCCGCTATAAGTACGGCTATTGTTATGTAAGGTTCCCGTCTTTGTTATTAATTGTTTTCCTCAGTATTTGTCAGATAGGGGGAGGTGGGGCTACTCTGAGCTGTGGGGCTAGTTTGTTATACGACTTTTTCGCCTATTTCCTAATGAAGCTGGTTCTTACAATTATTTTTTTTAGATCCACAATTATTTTGTCTATCTAAATTACATCATGTTAAAACCCAGTTTCCATTAGAAATATGCGAAAAAATCAAATAACAATGTAGCCCCACTTCCCCCTAGTAATTTTATAGATTGATGAATTTGGAATGTATTTCTATGTATGTTTTAGTTTTTTAATGGATTTTCAACATAGGATACTGGTCAAAAATGGCCTAAGATCTTGGTAAGGGGGGGGGGTAGGTAAGGGGGAAACAAAAAAAATCTCTCTGATATTTTAAAAATTAAATTTTACACTTCAGAGGACAATACCTATACGAATTTATAGATATTAAAGGGATCGATTTTCACTAAAAAAGTTGCTAACATGTTTACTACTGCCCCGGTGTCTCCTATTTGTCATATTTTATCCAAATACTAAGGGAAAGTGCCCATACTTTGCACGGTCCCAAGCTTCATAATGACTAAATTTTTCCAATGTTTTTCAATAAATGTGATTCATCGCACCCACAATTTAAAAGCTGAAAGTATTTTATTTCTAAAATATATTGCGGAGTCACACCCAATAGGCAAAATAGCTGTCTTATAGAACCAAGTGTTAGACAAGTCTTTTAGTGCACTTTTAAATTACTTAAAGTCAGAATTTTCTGTTGCAATTCCTATAGAAGCTCTTAAGATCCTTAAGAGTGTGCCATTTTACTTATAGTAAGGCCATGTAACTCCGACGATTGCAAAACTCGGATGCCGCGACCGATTTAACTCGGATACATCCACTTAAAATATAATTTATATTTTTATTTCTGTAATTAATTACTGAAGTATCATATTATAACTATTCTACTTTAAGAAAAACCAAAAATTATATTTTTATCGGTTTAATAAGTGGGTAAAAGAAATATTTTTTAAGCTCGGGTCAGCTGGGTTGTGTACTAAAAATTTAATTTCTGAGAAAATTTTGCTGTTGACAGCTCGTCGCTGGAAAAAGTTTAGTGTTTTTTCTATATAATAAAACATTATTTGCAATCAAAATTATTAATAAAAGTTAGTGTAGTTATTGATCTACAAGGTGAGTAAGAGTTTATTGATAATATATTAATAATTCATACAGAAATAAGTGATTTTTGTGAATGTTTACATTTCGATGCATGTCGGATGCGGTGAAAGTCAATGTTTTGGTTCAGAATTTGCATTGTTCAGGACTCTTTTTCTGTTTCAGATGCCAAAGGGAACAAAAGAAAAGACCTATAAGGACAAGCCCGACTCTAAGGAAGGTATTAGGAATGCCTTGCAGTGTGTACGAGATGGTTCTACCATAGCATATGCATCCAAAACATTCAATGTCCCAAGAACAACACTGCACAACAAATTGTCTGGCAGATACCCGGAAGAGTGCCCCAATGGCAGGCCAACAATTCTTTCAAAAGAACAGGAAAAAGAACTTGTCAAATGGATCCTGGGATGTGCGGATGGCTGGCATCCCATCGGGAAGGAACAAGTTCTGGACAGCGTTAAACTCATCTGTGAGGTCTACAAAATTCCAAACCATTTTACAGCTGGAAGACCCGGAGACGTTTAGTTCAGGAATTTTCTTAAGCGTCATCCAGAGCTCAGCATGCGCAAGCCAAAATCCTTCTCATTGGAAAGAGCTACTGTTACTGCTGAAGACCTCACGGAATGGTTTCAGAATTGTCTTAAATATTTCACAGAACACAACCTTCTGAGCATTTCACCAGACCGTGTTTTTAATTGCGACGAAAGTGCCTTCTTTTTGACACCGGAAGATGGAAATGTCCTGTCCAGGAGAGGTTCACGTGTAGTTCCATCTCTTAAAAATTCAGGACCGAAGCAATGTATCACAGTACTCCTCAGGGTGTCAGCTACTGGCGAACTTTCTCCTCCAATGGCTGTTCATAAAACTGACATTACTCCAAAAATTGCCATTCACAACGCAGAAGGATGGAAAATGGGAACGTCACCACAAAGTGGCTGGATGGATGGGCCACTTTTCTATGCTGGTCTTTATTTCCCGAAAATTGTTTTCCAACATTCAGAGGAGTCCATTATCAATAACCAGCACGATCAGGCCACCGACAATAATCCTTCAAATGATCCAGTTATCCCTGGAAACCAACTCTCTGCAACTTCTGAGACTCAACCGATCTTCGACACACTAAAACAATGCTATTTCTGGCCAGGAGAAATTCCAAAACGTCGTCAGAAGAAGAGGGTCAAAGCCAGCAATGTCAAACACCAGTATATTGTATCTTCCGAGGAAATTATCGCGGAACAGGAGGAAAAATTGAGGCAGGATTTACAAAAAAAGAAAGAAATTGCTGAACGGAAGTTGACCAGAGAGAGGAACAAAAAAATAAGGGCAGAAGAAAAGGAGATAAAACTAAAGGAGAAACACATGGTAAAGGAAAAGGCTCAAATGCCAATTGAAGCTGAAAAGAAAAAACGTGGAAGGAAGTCAGCCAAGAAAACCGAGGAAAAATCAAAGAATTGAGTGCAATCTTAAAATAAATAAAAATATATATAATTAAATAATAAATTAATGAAATAAATTGATGGAATAAAACTCTAAAAAAATGTTTTTGAAATAATATTTTCTCATTTTTATGCATTAAACTTTTCCTTAAAATGAGCATCCGAGTTTGATCGAATTCAACGGAGTTACATAAAAGCGTCGCAGTAACATTCTTGCGCATACATTAATATTATCGTAATTTTATTAATTTTCATCAATATTATTGCTAAAATTCTATTTCTATAATGATTCTAAATTAAACAAAGAATAATTCTATTGATTTGGAATGGCGAAAAAAATATTTCATCAGTCCAAAAACAAGCATTAAAGTCGCACTCTATGAAAAGTATCCGGATTACCTCTCTTTACTATATAGTATTCTCAGTGATGGAACTAAGAGCGAAGCAAATAAAAAGATTTTTGGTTCTATAATGTCTTACTAGGGAATTCTACAAGACTATATTAAGAAAAAATTGTTTCTTGGGCATTTATTCAGACACATAGGAAAAATTTTGTCGTTATGAAGCTTGGGACCGTGTAAAGCATGGGTGCTTTCTCCTAATTATACCATAAGGTAGTAAAATAAATATGTGCTATATTACAAACAAAGCATATTTAAACTTTAAATTATTTTTAAATTATTAGGTATTTTTTGTTGCAATTAATAAAAATATTATAACGATTTTTTAGAATGCAAAGTTCTAACTAATTTAATGTGTAACAATTCTAAACAATATTCGATCTCAGTTCAGATTGAACACATATATTTGATACCATTTAAGTTTCTGTCACTTTGAGAATAATTCACTATCCTGATACCATTCAGCAGCAACTTAAGTGAAAGTGATGAAATCTTAAGAATTATTAAAATGTTATTAAATATTCAATTCCATAAAATATTTAAGTTCTACTGCGTTTGCTGATTGTCTTGACTTTTAGAGCTTAAACAAATTAGAAGTTTGCAAAGCTTTTAGTCAATTTGAGAATGTGACAGAAATTAAGTAGAGGAGACCGGAACAGAATTGGTCAGAGAAAAATTAGACAGGAGGGTATTATACTTTTACTTGGAAAGTATATTAACCAAACTAATTAATTCAGTGTAAATAGCATCCTGCCTATTCATTGAAATTAAGGGAGACTGGGGCCGAAGTAGCCACCAAATGATTTTTTTCTTTGCCTATAATTTGCGAAAGAAATTTAAAACCCTATTGATAAATATTTCAATCAGTAGGAATACACTTAAACACTCTGAGTGGACAGTAGTTTTCTCAATATTCTTTCTCGGGAAAAATATAACACACAGTAAAAAAAAATTACACTATTATAGTGTGTAATCTTTCACACCACTATTGTAGTGTTAAATTTGGAAAAAGTGTTTAATTTAAAATTGTTTAATTTAAAGTTGTTGAATTTCAAGATGTTGAATTTGGAATTGTTAAATTTAAAAATTGTTGAATTTTTATGTGTAAACTCAAAAATTGTTGAATTCTGTTTATTGTTGAACTTTCTTTTTGTTTCGAAGATTTTGACTTTTTTGCCTTTTTAGACATTTTTATTGGTTTTTCCTGTACTCGGGATCTAATGCAACTAATGCGAAATGATTACACCTGATGCTCGGATCTTCACAATATACTTATTATGCATATAAATATTTTATGTTCTATATGACTTTTGCCCAATGAAAAGCATCTCGACTGAAGTATAAGTCTTAATTGGAAATTCAACAATTTTTACACAACTTTTGTTTAAAAATTCAACAATTTCTGTCTCAAAATTCAACAACTTTTGTTTAAAAATTCAACATATTTGGTTGAAATACATAAGGCTTCACACTATAATAGTGTTAATTTTTGATCATGTAAAAAAATACCATGAAGTTGTGTATTTTTTCACACTATAATAATGTGAAAAACTGTAATAATACTATAATAGTGGTAATTTTTAGAATTTGTCAAACAGTTTTAAATCACGAAACACTGTTGAAAAATTTTTATGATTATAACAGTAAGAAATTTTACACAGATTGCAATTAAATAATTAATTTATCCGATTTCACACTATTATAGTGTTAAAATTTTACACATTTTCAAATTAAACAACATTGTTGAAAATTTTTCAACTGTAATAGTGGTAATTTTCAATCACGTGACAATAAATTACCAAAATGTTGTGTATTTTTTAAACATTTTTAAATTAAACAACTAAAATGGTCGATTTTGCACTATTATTATAGTAACATTTTACACATTTTTTTTACTGTGTAATTCTGCCCCTGCCTCCCTTATTATCATTTTAAATTTAATATTCTAGTACTCGCATCATTAATTTTGAATCTTATCTTCCTAAATTCTAAACAATTGCCTTAAATTCCTTTTGAAACTGTTTTAAAATTTGCAGTTTATTACTTCGTCTGACAACACGATCATGAAGCTTTGGACAGAAACTTTTGCAAAGTTTAAAGAAAGTGTCTAACGATTTTCCCATGAAATAGAAAATTCCTTCTATCTTTTCTCAGTAAAGAGTCTCTTAAAAGCTGAGAAAAACTTTTCTCTGTTCACGTTCGTCGATGATGACTCGGTAACCCCTTGACTTTGCACTTTCGACAGTGTCATAATTAACTGGATCAGCACCGGATTGGTCCTCTTCCGTAACATTTCAATTTACCCTTGGAGCCCCTGGCAGGCTGAAGTGTGGGAGGACTGGATGAAAAATGTGCTCTATTGAGTGAAATTGGTTGTCAAATCTCTGCTCTTTTCACCCAGTCAACCGAAATGGCTCTATCTAGTGATTGTGGGGGTAGGGTTGTGGGGGGGTAGGTTTGTGTGGGTGCTGGGAGAACAGGTAATTCCCATTGAGACTTACCTGTCTTTGTATTGACTAATGGGCGCCGACCGGAAGATTGCCGTATTGGGTTTTCCGCTGAGGGCCAAAGTTTGTCTCGCTTTTCCCAGGGGATTCTCGGCCACACAGGAATAGTTGCCGAAATCCTGCAGGTGAACTTTCCGGATAATCAGCGTGTGACGTGAGCCTCGATTCTCCATGATGTGCCGTTCAGTCGTGTCCAATTGCATCGTCTCCTTGAACCATGTGACCTGAAAGAGGCACCATAGTCCATAAACTTTATCCCCAACAACAATTTGATAATGAGCACTAATCACTCCGAGGTAAATCCCATACATATCCTCCATCCAACCTTCCTACGTGCTCAAGTGGCGAGGGCTTTTTTTTTCCACATACCAAAACACCCGTCCCATAGGAATGTCTCCTTTTTTTTCCCTTCACCAGCCTCTTCTTTTTCACCCGCCACCCACTACCACCCACTTTCACGTGTCTCACTTGCCACAGACTCTCGGCCTCTTCCAACACGTTTCCACCTTCTGTGTGATCCAATTATACTCCGATAATGAGCTTTCATCGCTTTACGAGACAAGCTGGAGGAGTGTGTGTGCGCAAAAGTACCCTGTATTTTCAATTCATTAACTCAAGAGACAAGAACTACTTTTTCCCAGTTTTACCTCCCACACCCCCCTCCACAGAAGTCACTATTATTAATTTCTCACCCTTTCCTCACACCTTTCCGGATCACCCATGAACCCTTGCAGGAAAGCAATTTGCTAACTTGGCGCCAATTTCGAAAGGTGTACCAATAAAATGGGAATTATTGCCCAAGAGTGAAAGGGGAGAGCTTTAAAAGTTCCTCGTGACTTGTGATGCGGCAAAAGTTCAAGAGGCGCTCACGGAAAAATTCTCCGCTATCGTTTTATTGCGGACATTGGAATTTAAAGGAGTCGAGAATATATCTATAAGATGAGGAGAATTTTATTGCTGACCAAGCTGAATTTTAGAAACAATGGTACTTCTTGTAGTTAGTTTGCGTTTCAGAATCAGTGAGGCGGAAATGCATCACTGTGTTTTATTGAGGAAAAATACTTGAACATATCGACGACTTAGAATATAAGTCGAATAACTCGATTTTTTACCAAAATCGTTATATTCGCTTTTTGGATACTTCTTTATACCCTCTACCTTCCCTGTGAATATTAGACATGAAAGTAATTATTTTCAAAGTTATAGTTTAACTCTTTCGCGTCATTAGGGTCATATATGACCCGGGGAAAAAACAATTTTTTTGACTATTTACATTAATTGAAATCTATCGGTTTGTGCACGGCATCATAATAGAAGGATGTAAGATTCCTGACTAATTTTCTCAAGACTCCAGATATTCAGGAAAAGAAAATATTCGAGATCAAAAATCACTAATTTCGAACTTTGTGAAATTACTTTTTTTTCAAAATTTTTATATTCATTTATTTTTTTCAGCAAAAAGTTCTTGATAAACACAAAATAGAATATCCAAAGATTGTATATTGCATATTTTGATATAATAAACTACTCTCAATTTTCCAGAAAAGCGTGTAGAATTTTCCGGGTCATATATGACCCTATTGTCGGCAAGGGTAACAGTGTTTTCGTCCCAAATCTATAGCGAAATGTATTTAGGACATTGTTTTTCTTTGTGAAATCCAGAAGGAAAATATCTTGCTCCTGGACATTTTATCTTATATCTGATGAATTATAACATATTTTGCAATATCTTAGAGTATTCTGCAAGCGTCCTATATTGTGCAATTGTATTGTGTGTGAATAAATATGTAGATAAGTTTGTTTTGCCAAATATCACTCAAAATAATGTGACAGAGACTGTTCAAGGGATTACCAGGAAGATTCTTTAACACCATGAGTACAGTGCTCATCAAAACAATCCAGTTTGCCAAGGTTTTGGCCAAATTAATAACTTCAAGCAAAAAAACTCTTAAAAAGCCCATGATATAGATTTTGAAAATGGTATATAGGGGGAACTGGGGTAGTAATAACAGGGGTAGTTGTAAACACTGTGATTTTTTCATTAATTTTAAGACTCCAGAGGATAAAACCCATAAGCATTCATAGATACCATGGGGATATATGTCCACAGATAAATTGGTCAATAAAATCCTAATAGTTTAAAAATAAAAATCATTTTTCTCGAAAATGTTGATATTTCGATAATTTTGTTCATTTGGATTTCCACCTGGAAATTAAAAATTGTGTAGAACAATCGAAATGTAGCAATATCAGTTCTTTCTCACATCTTTTAGGATTATATTAATGCATTTACTATAGAGAAATTGATATTCTCATTATTTTAAAAGAATTAATAATTGGTCAGGAAACAGCATTTGGGGTAGATGTAAACAGGCAATTTCTCCGTAATTGTAGATGTCGCGAGTGTAGAATAGGGGAAATGCTCATAATTTTGTCCAGTTTCTTGTTTTGGACACTTTGAGGATAACATTGGACACTAAAAATAAATTGATTAAAAATTATGGATTTTTATTCCAATATTTGATGAATAATGAATTCTATCTAAATATTTGTTCTTTTTGGAAGATTTTAACACTAAATACGTTAAAATTTGAATATGATTTGAGTTGAAATTGCTTTGTTGAAAATTCAGTGTGAGCAATTGCTTACGAGAAATATGACAGAACTTCGTGGCTTACTTCAGTCTTATTTAGTTTTGGTGAAGTACTAACAAAGTTTGTTCGCTGTTTTTGAGTGATATTATTGAATATTCATTGAATATTGTGTTGATTCACGTTACTGATGATTTGTACATTTGACCTGAAGTGAGATTTGCCTTGTGAATTATATTTTTCGTGTGAAAAATGGGAAATTTTTTAAGACATTCACCAGTGTTGTGATTGGACAGGTGTTTTTCTCACGAAATTTCGTGAAATTTTAGCTTTTGTGATGACTAGGTTGGACAAATGCCTGGAGAAACAAAGGAGCATCATCTCTACGAAAGAGATGCAGTGAGAAATGCCTTGAAAGGCTCCCGGAAAGGGCAGGGAATGAGCGAATCCGCACGTACTTGGAGTACCGAAGTCAACTCACTTTAATGAATGATATGGAAAGTTTCCGGGCTTCTTGTGACATTCCACGTTTCCCTTACATGACCAGGAAGAGGACTTGGTAAGATTGGTTCATAAAATGAAAAACAATGGGCATCCTGTTGAGGCGGATTATCTGTCCAAATTTACAGACAAGTTGTAAAAATTAATAACCAAGTTGTCCAAAATAAGAGTCAAATTCACCTCTACATATCAATTCATTTTTAAACGTATTAAAACTAATTTTAGTAAAAATGAGATGATAAATAGCTTGCCAAGTTTCTAAACAATCCTTCTGAAAAGAGAGTAACAAAAAAAGTCAATTAGTATTGAAAATATCGCACTTCAAACTTGGCATATCGATGCTTATAAGCAGACTGTCCAAAATTATGAGCACTTCCCCTAAGTGGCAAAATATTTTGTTTCTTATTCTTCATTTCATGCGAAATGTCTAATTCATTGACTACGGAAAAATTGGTGGCGCTGTGTTCAATAAGAAGTCACATGATGCCAAAATATGGGAAAAATCCATTGAAAAATGTCTTTGATGTGCACGCTTTTAGTGTTTTTGCTATTTTAATTATTCTTTGTAAAAAGTGTCGTGATTTTTTGAAAAATATACAGTCTTTATATATCTCTTAAGTAATTAAAATAATTGAAAGTGGTGCAAAGTTAATTTCAAGGGTGGAAAAAAGGGTGTTTACATCCTCCCCAGAAAGTGTTTACTTCTACCCCAGGTATTTTGTGAAAAGAGAAAAATGCACTGTGACACAAATTTTATTTTTATGGAAAACTCAATTGTTTTCCAGCATCCGCATTACCTTTGATGTATTGCCTATACCTAAGGGTAAAACATGAGCTAAGAAAGATTTTCGAAAAAATCACGGTGTCCTTGGAAAATCATATCAAATTCGCATCTATTGAAAATGTTTACATGTGTCCCAGTCTCCCCTATACTTCCCTTGTCGACAATAGGGTCATATATGACCCGGAGTTTTTCCGAGTTTTCACGCAATGGAATTTTTTTTTCCTCTCTGAACTATTATATTTGATCATAAAGCATTAGGAAAAACTCAATTTCACATGAATGCACTTGCTGAATAAAAGTATGACGCGAAAGAGTTAAGCCATTTGGATCATTTTTAATGCCATACACTTAGAAAAAAGGGGGCGTGATTAAATATTTTTCTTCGTAACTTTAACAATTTTTAGGTGTAAAAATATATCAACATTTTTTAATGTTAATTTTACACCTTTTTAAGTGTAAAATTAACATGAAAAAGGGTAACTTTAACCCGTAATACATCTGGGGAATCAGTGGCGCAATAGGCAAGACCGTTGGCTCTTGGGCGGATCGATTCCCCAGCTCTACTTACTGTTGTGAGTTCGAGTCCCGCCCGGTGCAAAGATCTGACTGTCTAATTTAGGCAATTTTCATATGCAATAATAACGGGCCCTGGTCAAAATCCCGAAAGCCAAAATCCCGAATGGGCCAAAATCCCGAAAGCCAAAATCCCGAATTCTTAAAAGTGTCATAGCTACTCCCACGATTGCATCCGCGCCTTCTGAAGGCAAAGGAAAATCCTTGGTGTCGTGGGAAATCATTCTGAACATTTTCCTCCATATAATTTCATCCCTTTCACGATTTTGAACATTCGGGATTTTGGCTTTCGGGATTTTGGCCTCTTCGGGATTTTGGCTTTCGGGATTTTGGTTTTCGGGATTTTGGCTGCCACCGATATTGTTACAATGTAATCATGTTATATTGTTGTTGATCCCGTGTTGGAAGAATCTGCTAAGTCCGTTTAAAGACCGCCCAGGAGCGCCTTCCCCGCCGTGTGGATGCTTCTTCCATGCCCCTGAAATTGTTGGGCAAAGGCAGTGCATTTTTTATTACGTTTTATTCCGTGTGAAAATGTATTTTTCTAAACATTCAGTTGTATATTGAACTGGGCGAGACTCGAACTCACAACTGTGAGAGTCGAGTCAGAGATCTCATCTGCCTAAGACCAATGGTCTTGCCTATTGCGCCGCTGAGATTCCCGCCACTGATGCGTTTTGGTAAGAAACTGATTGGAATGTTATTTAATCATTATGTTGATTATAATTCCTTTAAGCCGCCTTTCAGCTTAACCCTCAAGTCTGTCCAGAACATGAGGGCCTTGACACACTTGAAGATTAGCCGAGAGACGGATTAGCGTAATTATATTTGAAATAACGGTTAAACCACATTTAAGCCACATTAACTCGGCTTAAGTCTCAAGTGTGCCGAGGACCTAAGTCAAAAGACCATATGTAGGCAATACGAAATACGATATGGGTCTTTAGATGGTGAAATCTTATTTCATTTGTTCCGCATGGCGACAAGAGAAATACAAGTCATCATAATTTACAAAGAAAGAAGATTTTAGAAATTATAAAGTTTTTGCCAGAAGATTCTCATTTTGTTCACTTGTAAGCATAATAATAAGAAGTAAAAACGACGAAAGGCCATTAGGTGAAAAAGTTTTGCAAAAAGCCCATAAGTAATGGTTAAAAAGTATTAAATAAATTTACGTTTTTACTACTTAAGGCACTTGGGATTTTTTTTTCTAAACCCCAACTTCAATGTATAAATTTTTGTTCAATGTATTCACATTCTTTTCTAATAGTGCAAATTCAGTGTTATGAAAAGTTCAAAAGTTATATTTTTTTCATGTTCAATTTTATGCAATATATTGTACGTGAAAAACTTTGATATAGTAAAAAATGTTGCAAAAACTTTCGAAACATATTCGGTATAGAGGTGTTATGTTGTGAATTTTCCGGTTGAATTTTTATTCAGTGACTCCTAACTCAATTTATAGTCATTGATATTTTTCATGTCGACTTTCCCATCAGTTTATCATACATGAAACAAAGAGGAAATTGCCATAAATCTAACATGAGATGTTCTACTGAATAATTTACCATGAGTTTTATAATAATTCCCAGAGACTTAAACGACAAATCACACAAGTTTTCTCCAACATTTTCTTTCCACCTCAATTATTTGGCTCTTTCCAGAGATGGCAGAAAGCGTGAGCAGAAGCCAGGGAAAAAAATCCCGGAACATGGACTATCCTAGGAAAGTTTATGGTGGACGTTTTTCTGCAAGTGAGTTGAGAGTGCGGAAAATTCTATGGTGAAAAGAATGGAATAATAATACTGTGTAGAATAAACTTGAAATTTTATATAACTTTCTATCTAATTAAATGACAACAAGTGCTTCATCATCTTCGTATACAATTTTTTTTTCTTCTTTGAGTTCGTCTCCAAGTCTCAACCACTTTTCCTCTCTCTCACTCTCCAATGTGAGATTGTCGCATTATTCATGAACAAGAAACCATCCCCCGTTCGAGCAGATGGCTCAAGCAATATTACCTTGGAGCGGACTTGGGACTAAAAAAAAAACTTTTTCCTTATCACTCTTGGCACGAAAAGAAAAATTCATAATTAAAAGTGACATCATAATGCAAGATGAGGAGTCTGCGGTTGGTATAGGGTACAAGGAGGAAGAAAAAAATACCCCACAAACTTTAACTTGCCACCCCATCCCATCAAACTAGTTGGACACCCTTCCTTAATGTGCTTTTCTGCTCACATTCATCCCCAAAGAAGAACCCTCTTCCAAAGAATCCCGTCTTGAGAATCTGTCTCAAGAAATTCACTCACAACTGTAATTGATTCGAGGAATGTGGAGGCTTCTCTTTTTTTTCTGCTATAAGTATTACGATTTTCCCTTACCAATTTTTTTTCCTTAAACCAAAAAACTCTCCCTTTACCCTTCACTGGCCACAACTTGGAAAAAATATCACGATAGAAAAGAAACTCTTCAAGAAAACTCAAATTCATTTTTCCCACAATTTTTTTTGCGCCCTCTCCTTTTGTACACACTTTAATATAGCCATTGACTGTGAAAGAGTAGAAAGTTTTTATCGAGAAAGTTTCAGTGTATATATTTTTTTGTCTGGATAGAACTTGAATATGTTATCTCTGAAGCCACAATTTTTGTATTTTGGTGGCAAAAAGGAAAGACAGAAAAGACAGGGAGCGAAAACTGCCATACAATGGGAGGATGAGAAGATGAAAATTGGTGCTGAAGGGTTTATAAGAATTTATGTTTCGATTTTAAGTCGCATTTCTGTTTTTTCCATCTCACTGAGACACACTTTTTCCCCCATTTTCCATCTCTCAACTCAAAATTCAAGGGGCTTTTCACTCACTTAGTGGATTAGAATCACATAATAATTCCAATTCTGGCTTTTTTGAATTTGGATAAACATTTTACTATAAGGTCAGTATAAATTTAAATTTATCTACAATAAGAAAGAAAGACATTTGGACATCAATGTTGTAAATTCTAATATACTCCAAGAATTGAGTTTGGTAGGGGAAAGTGGGCACCTTTAAATTGAGGTAACTTTAAAATCGGGCTTTTTCTTCTATGATTAAATGCAACTAGATCTTACCGTCATATTATATAGCTTCACAAATCACTTGTGAGCCAAATTACATTACGATATGCCTCAATTCCTTTAACCCTTCAAGGACGAGAGAGTCAGAAGACATCATTTTTCTAACTTTTTGGAGCGAAACACAATTTAAGATGGTCGTAGCAAAAATTTCATTTTTGGGTCACCGGTGACCCAATCGTCCTTATAGGGTTAAAGAAAAATAAAAGAAAAAAGTCCATTTTCAGAGGTACCCTAATTCAAAGATGTCCCGTTTTCCCCCACACTGAGAGAAATCCGAAAAAGTTAAAATAACATTCCGGAAATGTTAATTTTACCCTGCATTATTGATCCGAAATCAGTGTAAATATTAGGTTTTTTAGGTTATTATGGATTAAAGTTACCCTTTTTCATGTTAATTTTACACTTAAAAAGGTGTAAAATTAACATTAAAAAATGTTGATATATTGATACACCTAAAAAGTGTTAAAGTTACAAGGAAAAAAAGTTACTCGCACCCCCGTTTTTTCTCAGTGTATAGTCTCTTCTACATACCATTCAATGCTTTAATTTATTTTTAAATTTGAGTGCTATAAAGTGGGTTAAAAATATTTTGGGGAAAGAAAGGGATAAAAATTTTGAATTTATGAAATTTTGCTGATCAAAAAGATACTGACAAAACATTAAACTTTACACGGAATAAAATCGATTTTAGTTGAAATTTTTTATTCATAAAATTTGATTTGCTTTTGCCTAATTCAAATTGATTCCCTTTTTGGTCTAAATTCATTTCTATTACAGAAAATTGTGATTTTGTTTGCTGACGAAACCTATTTTTCACTGACCAAATACATATTTAGTAAATGATATCCTATTACACTAGTAAAAATAAAAAGATCACATTAATCCAAATTTGATCCTTTTGCAAAAGGACGGATCAAATTAACATGTTCTCATTGAGAGAATTCCGAAATAGTTAAAATAACATTCAAGTAATATTTATTTTACCCTGCAGTATTGATCCAAAATCAGTGTAAATATTGTTTTTTAGGTGTATTAGGGGTTAAAGTTACCCTTTTTCATGTTAATTCTACCCTTAAAAAGGCGTAAAATTGACATTAAAAATTTTGATATATTTTTACACCTAAAAAGTGTTAAAGTTCTGAGGAAAAAGATTTAGGACAGAATCACATTGACAGTAAAATGCTCACCGTCACCGTCAAAGTCTCACCGTATTTCGTTAATTTACGCATTTTCATTGCAATTCTTACGCAAATTCTCAATTACCGTATTACCTTATCTCATACTCGGTGGCTCTAGGTGAAAACAAATAAGAAAACTGAAGAAACAAAACGATAATGCGATAAACGGTGAGCAAAAAACTGTACGAAAAACTGTAGCAAAAAATCCTCATTTGCTCACCGTTTATCGCATTTTTGTTTTATTTATTCAGTTTTCTTATATTTTTTCACCTATTGCCACCGAGTATGAGATAAGGTAGTACGGTAATTGAGAATTTGCGTAAGAATTACAATAAAAATGCATAAATCAACGAAGTACAGTGAGCATTTTACTGTCAATGTGATTCTGCCCTTAATCGCATCCCCGTTTTTTCTCAGTGTTATTATAATAAATGTGCAATTAGAATTAGAAATTTGATCTATCCTTGGCAAAAGGATCAAATTTGGATCAATTTGATCCTTTTATTTTTACCAGTGTACTTATAACTATTCCTTAATAAATTACTGAATAACATTAAATATTAATTTAGGTCCGAAAACTTAATTTTCGCATTATGAAGTTAAGAATATTTTGCAATAATGCGTTTCTTAATTACGTTTAGAAATTTACTATCTTATTACTTTAAAAAGCATTTGAATAACAGAAATATTAGTATTTAAGAAATTAATTATTTAAAAATTTGTACATTTTTTCAAAAGACTTTAGAATTCTTCTACTTGCATGCGGGTTTAATCATCAAACTATAATACAATAGTCAACATGTAATAAACAAGAAATTTCTTAGTTCAAAATTTAATTGAATTTTGGAAATACTTATTGGATCAAAGACCTCTCGACATTCATTTTTCCATACGTTTTAGCATATAGGCATTGAAACCTAATGGAGAGTTTGTTCCTACACTGAGTGAGAGAAATCCGAAAAAGTTAAAATAACATTCCGGAAATGTTAATTTTACCCTGCAATGTTGCTCCGAAATTGGTGTTAATATTATGCTTTTTATGTTGATGTAGTTTTACACCTAAAAAGTGTAAAAGTTATGAGGAAGAAAAAGTTAATCGCACCCCCGTTTTTTTCTCAGTGTAAGAGAGTTGACTTATCAGTCAAGTATATTTCGAAATAGTGCGTTAAAAGCTATCTAAAAATACATATTTCATAATGTTAGCCAAAATAATACAAAAACTACAAGAAAATTTGTTTAAGTCGCGGTGCAATACGAGCGAAACTTTTAGAAGGAAAAGATAAAAATAGCTTCACTTTTTATTAGACTTTATGGGCCCCTGTATTGTATAAAACATAAGGGGTTGCATGGGATTCGAAGATTAAATAAAGTAAATTGTCTGATACTTTTTTAACTTAATAAAAAATATTTAATTCAAATTCTTATGATCCTTGTATGACTTTATACCTCTTTTAGGGGAAGCGCTTGTAATTTTGGTCACTTTGAGGGTAATTTTTGACACCACAAATAAACTGATTAAGAATATGGAATTTACCTTCAATATATATAATGGATAATAATGCATTCTTTGAAAATATTTATTCTTTTCCGATCTTTTTTTGTTTAGAAAGAACTTTGTGTTTACTTTAATCTTCTTAGTACTAATGAATATTCCTTGATATTTTTATGTGATAATATTAAGTATTCATTTAATATTGTGTTTATTCACGTAAATTAATTATTTGTCCATTAGACCTTCAATGAAATAGGAGATTTACCTGTGAGATTGTGTTGCTTATTTTGGACATTTGTTTTGTTTCCCATAATTTTATAAATTTTTAATTTCTTTAATGACTGTAATGAAGGTAATGAAAGAAACATTAGGGGAGAGCCGCTATATTCGAGACACTTTTTTAGGTTTTGAATTTAAAGCTTCAACACTTAAAAAAATATCTTGAAATTTTGTATAGTGCTTAGTATACTACTAGTATAGACTTTATTAAAATAACTCCATTTCTGTGCACTGGAAATTTATTTAAATAATCAAGGAACAATTCACTGCGCCTCAAACGACCTGCATCTCAATCATGTATGCTCTCCCCTATCTCTGTACGAACAAGATACAGTGCAAAAAATCTTAAGAGTCTCGGCAAAACAAGAGGGAATACTTGAATCTGCGCGTTTGGTGTGTCGAAGTCAACTCTGTTTAATTA
This sequence comes from Phlebotomus papatasi, assembly GCF_024763615.1. Taxonomy (NCBI): domain Eukaryota; kingdom Metazoa; phylum Arthropoda; class Insecta; order Diptera; family Psychodidae; genus Phlebotomus; species Phlebotomus papatasi. The sequence goes on from NC_077222.1 coordinate 17,552,341, forward strand.
ATTATATGAAAAGTTTCCGGGCTGGACTTCTTGGAGCATCCTATGGATCCTTCTCATAAACCAGGAGGAGGTTTTGGTAAGTTTTGTCCTTGAAATAGACAACAGTGGAAATCCAATTACGATAAATCAGCTGTCAAAAATAACAAGCTAGTGTCCAAAATTACAGTCAAATTCAGGTTTATATTTTTATTCACTTTTGAGACTATTAGCATTAATATTAAAAAAGCAAAACTACAATAAACTACTTTTCAAGTTTTCAAAGAACACTTCTGAAAAGGAAATAATAAAAAAAAACTTCAATTCCTAATGAAAATATTGGATTTCAAATTTCTATTATTGGTGCTGATATGCATCCTGTTTGAAATTACGAACATTTCCCCTAATATTATAATCTATACCAAGAAAACTGACAAGTTGGTTCTTATATTAGTTAGATTATGAGCCAACGAACATAAGAAAAAATAAAGAATCTAGAATTATATAAAACATAATTTATTTTACTAAATTAAATCGAAAAAATTATGATACGATTTGAAACATCTTTAGAAAAAATGTATAACGTATTTTTGGTGAACTAAAAAAATAATATAGGTATTTATCGAAAAACCAGATTTTTTTTTGGTTTTTTTACTGATATTTTTATTTCTTTTACCAGTTAAATTTTCATTTTACAATTTTTGTAGTTATAAGAATATGTTAATTTTTTTAATGGTTTTAGTTTTGCAAAATAATAGTTGTTTAAATCAGACATTTAGTAGCCTTTTAGTTCAGATTTATGCTTCATGTAGCTCGTATTAATCAAATTATGGCTATAAAACAATTGCAGAAGGGATAAATTTTCTTTTCTAAAAAGCCATTCAAAAAGAAAAGGAAGAAAATCTCTGTAAAAATATTGATTCAGCCGACCACTGAGGAAGCTTGTGGCATATTTTCCATTGAATGTGATAAAAAAGGATGATATTTTGCATTAATTTGCATACAACATCTTAGACTTTGTGTAATTGAAACTCTCATGGATATTATTAAAAAAATTCTTCTTCCGTCTGAGACATTTTTTTTGCTGAATAAGGTAAGTTCCAAGTGGTATGAAAGAAGTAAGAATATCTAAAGTTTAGAGGACAGAAATAGTAGATGGGGGGGGGGGGTGTTTTTATTCACAATTGCAAGAGAAAATTGAATCCTTTCAGTAAATTTGACTCCTTTGAGGATTTTTTTCCCTATAGCAAGCACTAAATTATTAAGAGCACTCAAAACAAGGAAAAGAAGTGAAGGTAGTTTATTTAACTTTCTCAAATGATTTTTTGCATATTTCATCATGTCGTAAAAAGAATGTATTTCAATGGTGGGATGCTTTTTCATTGAAATTCAATAACATGGACAAAAGTGTATTTTCTTCGGAATCCTGACGAAGGATTTAAGAACGTGCAGTGTTTTATCTTCTGGCTTTTTTTCTTCTTCTGTGCAAGAAAATTCAAATATTGCAAGAAAATAATCGAGGGACTTCTTATCGGAGGTCAGAGCTTTGGGATATAGTTTGGGGTGATTCACTTCATGGCTTTCTCTATCAGACTTGTTTTTCGTAAGATTTTGATTTCTAAACAGATGAGTCGAATTCGCGTGAAGATTTTATGTAAAAATGTTTGTAAGCTTCGTAACTCACTCGGTTTTAATAAATATCGTTAAGCACACTGTTGTCTTTCTGGAATGAATATTGAAAACTTGTATTCACAGCTTTGCATAAGGAACCTTTTATAAAAAAAAAAATAAAAGTTTAAAAAAATCTCGTTGGAAATTCAATATTTATATAAATTATATCAACATTCGAAAAAATTCTGCCTAATACTTTCTAAAAAAAGCATATAATATCTTATAACACATTTAGTAAAAGTTACGTTCTGACAACTGGTTTTCCATATTTGGGTTGTCAGTCTTCTCCCAATTCTCATATTTATCTATTCCTGATATTGAAGGATGGGGCAAATTCATGCAGTTTAGCATACGTTTCACGACTTTCAATATGCATATAGGGCTTGTACTTTATAGCTAAATTTGTTTGACTTTATAAAAATAGCAAAAAATCATTGTTTAATTAACCCTCTAACGGTGTTTTCTTTAATATGCGAAAAAAAGTTCTAAAACAATGTTTTCTAGGATAATTATGATTCCATAAAATCGAAAAAACCATCCATTCTTCATTATCTCTTTTAGTTTAGGCGCTGTGTGAGAAAATATAAAATTTTTTTGAAACTCTTTTTGCTTCTAAAATTCACATTTTTAGTTTTTTTCAATTTTTTTAAATAAAATATACAAAGTAGAATGACATATCTTTCAGTAAAAATAAATTTATTTTAGTCAGATTACTTTAAATAGGTATTTTTATGGAAATTGGAAATGAGTTTTTTGAACAAATTTTTTTTGTTGCTTTTTCTCTGACCTGTCACACAAAACTGGGAATAGCAACTAAACGTAGAGTCAAAATGAGTTCAAACTTTTAAGAGATGTTTATAAGACTATTACCGAGGACACTATAGCACTTTTAAATAAATAAAACCTTTATTGTCGCAGTAAATGTGATTTTTGTGAAGACCGCCTGGAGGCGGTCTTACCCGTTAGAGGGATAAATGTCAGGCTTTTACTTTACCGTAATTTCCTTTTTCTTTTCCCAATTTGAAGGAGTGAAAAATATAAAAATTACAATTTAGATCTCATTCCAAATTATGCCATGATGATCTGTACATTGTTTTAAATCGGCTATTGGGACTCAGGACTAAATTAATAATGAATCGATTATTATTAAACGAAAGTCAATTGCATCACTACTATGACTTATGTCATTTGCAATAATCGTTCAAGTGATCTATGAATCGGTTTAAAATGGATATGAACCGGTGGAACACGGACTAAATGATGAAGCGCAATAAAAGTCAATAAACGATTGGTATTGAAGATCAGGTCACCAGGAATTTTTCTGACATGAAAGGTGTTCGGATTGCATCCAGTGAGCTTCACTGCACTTGATTCCACGGGCATGGGACTGACAACCTCATCCCGTACAAGAAAAAATAATAATGCATGTCTAGAAATTCCCTTGCGGGAAGGCCTAGTTCCTCCATGGAATGTTGTGCCAGCATTATTATTATTATTTATTGAAGATCTCAGGGTGAGGCATTGCTCTCATTTGCTCCTCGAAGTTGATTTGGTTCAATTGGGATCGTTCGAACAAAAGTATCAACATGTGCTTGACTTATCTGTTATTGTTTGTGCTGAAATTTGTATCAAGGTGGGACGTGGCTTAAGTCGAAGGTAATTAAATACCGCAAAAGCCTGTACAATTCACCATACACGTTACTGGAGTCCAGTTGAAGCAGGTGAAGAAGTTCAAGTATCTCCGATTGTTATTCTAATTCCGTTTGTATGAACTTTGATGAACTTTCCAGAAGCACAGTGAGGTAAGCCAAGCTTGGTCTTTCGGCTAAATTATATCGATTTATAAAGTTGTGGTAATTTCTATTCTCATCTATGATCTTGAGATTTATGCCCTAGACACACTTACGACTTAAGCCGAGAGACGGCTTAGTGGAAAATGATGTAAATGTAGTTTGACCATTATTTTTACTATAATTACGCTAAGCCGTCTCTCGGCTAATCCTCAAGTCTGTCGAGGCCCTTACGTAATGACCAAAAGAAATCACGAGTGTAAGCTATTCAGATTTTTTACTGTCACAGTATACTGTGATGAGATACTTCCGAACGGTTACGGGAATCACTCGTACTAGTCAAGTGAGGGACGAAGCCTTAAATTAGAGCAGGCCTAGGACAAGGTGGCTTATTAAATTTAAGATCTTTCTTGAAAACGTCTCGGAATCGATCATGTACACTTTCTTGAGGTAGCGATGAAGAATGCGGTATGAAAAGACCTAAATAGACTCAGGCTGATCCTCTAGAATATTTAGACTGTAAAATTCAGCAGTAAAGCTGTATCCCAAACTATCATACACTGTGGGCTTAGGATCATCAATTAAAACTCCTTTGCATAAAAATTCCTTTACCGGATCCTTTACTGCTAGATTTTGTATGCTAAATATTCTTAAAGATTGGCCTGAGTCTATGTGGGCCCTAAAGCCCAAAATAGACACAGGGATCGGCTTAGGGATCAGCCCGAAAAATGAGGATTAGGATTGGTGTCGATACACTCAGGGATCACTCCAAAATTTGGAAGATCAGGCTGATCTTCTAAATTCGTGAGGTCTAGTGAAATTACGGGTATTAGGCGACATCAGCGCCAGTGCTGAAAATAAAAGGCTTCACTTTGGGTGTTTTTGGGTGCTTTTCGAAATGTCAATTGGGTGAAAAAACATGGAGAGTAATGATATGCAATGTTGCAAATTTTTAAAATGCATAAAGATTAGAGTAATGGGAAGGTCAAAGTGCGCCTTTCTGTGCAAAAAAGCTCTTGGTATTGCACTTAAGAAGTCTTTAATCGATCAAAGTGTGTCAATTTAAAAGAAATTTACGCTGAAGACGCTAATTCTTATTCCTAAATCCTCAGTGTATAATAGTTTGGGCTGATCACTTACCGCCAAATTTTTCGAGCTCAGTGTTCTATAGGATCAGCTAGTGTCTATTTTCAGCATAAGGCTAACCTAGGTGTCCTAAAACTTCCCCCTATTAGAGATATACGGTTTAACAAATTCGAGTTTCTTATTAAAATTTAGTATTATTCTTAGACGATCTATGAATCGGTTATGAACCGTTTAATACTAAAAAAAAATAGCAAAATTGCTGAAAAACTTCGAGTGAAGCTCGAACTTGCAAATACGATTCGTTTTTGATGAACGTCCTTCGTCGAGCCATTTAATACGTAACCGATTTGTACGACACATAATGAAGCTTATAAGCCCGAACATTCAGCAAAGCTGGAACTCCTTCCTACCATTTGTGACAGGAATGCATATGAATTCCATCATTTTGACTTTGTAATCTTTGTAATATATGAAAGCCCGTTATTGAAAGTAACTGATTTAGCAATAATTGTTGACATTATGCGTTTTCCAGTTAAACATAACACCCGTATATTTTGAAAATTGATGGATTGTTTATCAAACTAATGTCAATTATTATGCAGTGAACCATATTGAATTTCATGGAAATCAGGTTATTGTGATGGAATATTATTTCAATAAGTTTGATAAATTTTCCATTGCAGTATCCCCCAATTGATTGAGTATCAATTACAGGTGGAGCCTTTCAGTAATTGACAGAAATTTCCTCAAGTGCAGATACATCAGAGAAAGAGAAAGAGAGTATTTGTACCAATCATTCCCCTTACTTCGTTGTACCTTTTTAGTAAATTCCTTCGACCAGAAGGGCATTAAATTGTGTATTTGTAAATGGATATAAATAGGTAAACAAAGTTAATCTGACAGATGTCTTTCGTAATAGAATTTAAAAAGGGATTTGTTCTCCACCCTTTTAGCTATTTGCAGGTCATTCCAAGATTCTTAAGGGTGTAACTTTTTGGCGCCCAACTCACTTTGTCGCCCCCCAAAAGTTTTGCCCTTTGGACAAATCACCCCCAACATGCGAAGTAAGAGACAAATTTTTTTCCATTTATTCCACCTTATTGAAGGTGGATGAGGTTGAAATGAGGATGTTTTGTTCTGGCAGAGTTTAATATAACTGGAATGGTTGTATGCCGGATAGAAAGGCATTCTCTGACACATTTTTCTTGTCAACAAATTTGCGTCTGAATTTGGAGAATGTGAATTTTCTCCATTTTCCGGGGTGGCTACATTAGATGAGGTTGATGGAACTTGTTTGGTGGGGGAGTGGGATTGGGATGGATGTAAGGAAAAAGCAATATCAAGTAATTTTCTCCCCCATTTGAAGGTTTTCCCATATGAATGATTACGGTAACCCACATTATTTGTCGCGTATATTGATTTTCTCATTTTTTTTTCTCTACCGGCGTCAGTGGCATTCAAAGCAATGCCCAAGGGATGGCGTCTTGGGGCCATACCTTCGCCCCCCACAGAACTTCCATTTGTGTTATGTCACAGATGATAATGAGAAAAATGGTTTGAAATATTTACATGAAGATGGAAAATCTGCTGGGCTTACCTCTGGTTGGGCTTCTCCATGTACAATACACACGATCATGGCCTCTTCCCCCTCGCCAGAGTACACAACTGGTGTCTCCACACTTATTTCAGGTGGATCTGTAAAATGATATGTATATTTAATCGACTAGCGATATGAGAAAAGCATATGCTGCTTCTGAATATTTAATGGTGGCTAATATCCTTAATGCGGCACGCGGTATAGAACCATACAGTGGGTATGGCGGTTTTTGGGGGCAAAGAAAAAAAAACACAGAAAATTGTTCTTTTTTTTGCGTTCCCGATATGTCTCTATGGACGACTGAGGGTGGATTGTAGAGTTGCTTTTTAGTGTTGTATTTCAAATTAATAGATGATGATCTTGGTACATTGGGTTGATGGTGATGATGATGGTGCAATCTTACAACGAAGTGGTTTGGAGTTTTAAACACTGATATAGTCATTTAAAATAAAGTAGTTTAATGATAAGAATGCATGCATTACAACCACAATGGCCTCTACACACTAGAAAAATTTATGTCCATATTTGGAATTATTGAAAAAAAATACAGGTTTTCCTACACAGGCTTAATCAATTTGTTTCAGTAGGGTAAAGTGATATAATTTGGAATTAGTGTTACAAGTTGGACAATACGCCGGTATAAGTTGGACATGACTTTTTTCTTGATAAATACAATACAATATTTGTTTTTAAGCACAAGGAACCAAATTATAAAACCAAAGCATTAAAAATATACAAATAAAAATGAAGTACTAAATTTATCAAGACAAAAAGCCCTGTCCAAATTGTACCACTATCCAACTTGTACCACTTTACCCTATCCCAAATATTGACGAAAACTTCTTATAGGTTTTAGGTGTAGAGGCCATAAAATTTTTGGAAGAATTTTGTCAATTTCATCCCAACTAGCACCGATAAAGTCGTTATTAGTAAAAAAAAACATACTGGAATTACGATTGCGTTGTTATACAAGTTTAAGACTGGTGGTTTAGATCAGTTCGTGAAGGTCTCAAAATTTAAATTATTATAATATAATTGAGAAAGTTTTTCAAATTTAAATGTATTATTTGCTATCAATATCCTTGCTTAAAGAGAAACAAAAATTAAGCCATATGGCTCATCATTAGGGCCCAAATAGACTCAGACTTATCCTCGAAACTATATTTATCCTGTAAATTTTGGCAGAAAAGGATTATGCAAAAGAAATACATGCAAAGCACCACTAATTTGATGATCATAAACCCTTGGTGTATGACAGTTTGTTGTCCTGGGCCTTCATATAACCAATGTATCTACTACTCAAGGTCCGGAATAAGGAGCTTCATGCTCTCGTTCGCTCGATCGAACCAAGACTGCCCTCTCTCTACGAACACCTCGTTGCGGTCTCGTTCTCAAGAGGAGCAATTACTTACAAATTTCAAATTATGGCCGTTATGACACTGGTAAAAATAAAAGGATCAAATTTATCCAAATTTGATCCTTTTGCAAGGGATGGATAAAATTTATTTTTATTTTTATCAGTGAATCTTAATAGAAATCTTGAATAGATCTTAATAGAAATCTTCCATGAAGGAACTAGGCCTTCCCGCAAGGGGATTTCTACACATGCATTATTATTTTTTTTCTTGTACGGAATGAAGTTGTCAGTCCCATGCCCGTGGAATCAAGTGCAGTGAAAGCTCACTGGATGCAATCCGAACACCTTTAACGTCAGAAAAATTCCTGGTGACCTAAAGGGGATTCGAACCCGGGACACTTGCATCACAGAGCGAGTGCTCTACCGCTTGACCCATTTAGTGCCCCTGTCGAATTTTACTGACTAAATATCGCTCCTTGGAAAGTACAAGGGGTCAACTCATTTTTTTGTGATTTTGAGATTCTAATGCACTTAGAAAGACAATTTAATAAATTTTCAGATGATATAAGTCATTAAATTTCGTTATTAGAAAAGTTTTTCAAAATTTTAATCTTTTTGATTACTTGCATAATTTTGTTTGAAGTAAAGGGGCACAAAATATATTCATCGTTCAAATTTTTGTGAAACAGGGGACTAACTCAAGCAAGTTGATCCCTTGTCATTCTAATTTCAGCAAAATTTGCGCATAATTTGGAACGACAAGGAGCTAACTCATTAGAAAACATATATTTTGAAAGGTAAAAATATAAAAGTTTCGATGTTTATATTAGTGCTCATACAAATAGAAAAGAAATAAATTGTTTTTTATTCAGTCATTAAATTGAGATACTGATTTGCACAAAGTTGAATCTTTCATGCTGTCTCCTGAAAAATGGCTGAAAATTAGTTGGCCCCTCGTAATTTCCAAGGAGCGATATTCACGAGAAACAGTTCGAGTTTATTTGGACCCTTATGCCTTAGTCAAACGTACGACTTAAGTCGAGAGACGACTTAGTAGAAAAATAATGGGAATTTAGACTGATTATTATTCTGATTATAATTATGTTAAGCCGTCTGTCAGCTGAAGCCGTGAGTCTGTCTAGCACAATATGTCTGAAACCCGTATTACACGCCTTTGATCATGTATATCGTTAGGAATTTCTTTAAAATTACTTTCAACATTGACTGAAGATTCGACACGAGCTTGAGTGAATCAGGTGGTAGTGTAGTATCTATAATCTATATAATTGTGAGGTCCCGGATTTTAAACTTGGCAGCTAAAGATTTTTCAGAAGCCGTATCGAACAAGGTAACGGATTAGTCCAGTGAATGAATTATTATTATTATTAATTGTATCGAGAAGCCTCGTGGTGGAAGTATTAGTCAGTCCTCGGGGACTGTCCAGGAGCACCGATTTAGTTCCGATCAAAGCCCTAAATACGCGTGGAGGTTCCTTCCTTGCTCCTTCCTCCTTCCTTTTTGTTTGGCAAAAATTTACGAACAAATACGAACAAATGTTAAAATTTTACGAATATTTTTTTTGTGTGTTTACGAACATTTACGAACAATTGTTTGTAAAAGTACAAAAAATGTTCGTCAAAAGATCACTTTACGAAGAATGTTTGTGAAAAAGTATAAAATTTTACGAACTTGTTTGTGCGTTATACGATTTTCGAGCATTTCGTAATTCTGCCATAGGATTTCACAAACATTTACGAAGAATTTTACAAAATATTTTTTCTGTGTAGGTAAATTTCCAATTAGCCAGGCAATCAACAAACGAAATAGACAAACCATGCAGTAACCAGTTGTGACTAGTTGCGTCCCAGAATTTGACATCTGATTTTTGGAGACGGTTTTTGAAAAACACTTACTTTGCAGTGGACAAGATTCTTCAGAATTTATTGATATGAGCTCAATAATCTGAGCTTTGATATTCCGTGTAACAAGAACTTCTGAAATGGTTGCAAAAAATCAGTCTTATTAAACGTATTGCGATTCATCACTGTATTTATTTGAGATTTATCTTCTCGCTTTTAAGATTATCCGATGCAAATTTCTAACTTTACTTGGGGTAGGGTGAAAAGAACGTCTATTGACACTTTAAGAACTCGTGTCAGCACGTCAGCACCTATTGACACCCTATACTCTGTACCTTTTGGGATATGAAATTTGAACATCTCTGTTTATAGTAAAAGGTATATTACAGAAAAAACGTTATATTACTTATATTTTACTAGATACAATAAATAATTTTTAACATTTTGACAAAAGTATCAACAGGGGTTCCCAGTCGAACAGACGTTCCTCCGACCCTATGTCAGAATTCAAATGTACACACGAATATGATAATACTCAATGTGTTTTAGGTTTAAAGTAAACAAAAATTCCATTAAAAATAATTTTGTTTTTGCCATTTGGTGTAAGCCATGATATATCAATTAGATTACGTATAACTGAATCAAGAAACCAATTCCTTAAACACTACATATTGATCTATAAGATGATTAACCCTAGGATTAGTACAAAGTAAGTCCCATGGAGAAAGGGTAGGGGTAGATTAAATATTGAAGCTTGAGAGCTTATTATGTTCATGTGGAACTTTCCTAATCTCCCATGATCTCCTATCTAATAACTTGGCAACTCTGCTTTGGAGACAAGACAAGAGCACAAAAACTGTACATAAGACTCCACGTGACAGGTGTGCGTCTCACCAGAACACCCCATCCTCCGGGATAGAAAATGGGAAATTCCTCAAGAAAGCCGTAGAGGGTGAAGAAGGAAAAAAAACTCTCGAAAGTTTTTTTTTTCTCCATCATTCGCCAATGAAAGGTGGGTGCGCGTGTTTGGTGAAAGTGATCGTGAGAACGGGAGAAAAATGCCATATCTTTAATGTCAATTCCATCACAAAGACTTCCTGTCTATGCCACCCTCTGACACCACAAAACATTTTCAACTCCAATTTGCAGACATACAGACACTGAATGTATTCCACATTGTTCTATTCAATAGGCCCACCATGTGGCTTTTCTTCATATATGAATTTATCACACCTCCGAGAACCCTTTAAAAGTTTTTTTTTTGGGTTTTTCCACTGAATTTTTTCGGGATTTTCTGTTTTCCACTGTCAGAGAAACAATCAATAAATCAGAAGCACTTTCTGGCTATTTTTTCTACATGAATTATTAACGGATGGAGTTGAAAACTGACTGAGTAATTAAATTTTTCCATAGAATTGTTCTCAAAATTGCCTCTGGGTGAGATATATTAAACGTGATGTCCTTTCGGCAAATCCTGTATATTTTTACTCAGTGCATCATTATTTATTTGAAAGTGCTTTTAACTTCTGTGACAATTCGTGATGAATAAAATATTGCAATGGAGCATATTGAAATCGTCTTGGAATTGAATGTGGGCAAAAAAAAACTAGGCTAAATGCGGAAATTTCACCGCAAGAGACACTCATTACTCTTTCAGGAGAAAATTCAGAGCTCAATTTAAATCACAATATTCCATTTCTTCACGCTCTACAGAACATTTTGAAAACTGGGAAATACTGCCCTGAATTTCATATCAGAGGGATTCGTATGTGAAGTAAATCATTCGTAGATAATAAATTTCCTCATGGTTTAATGTGGACAAAAAATAGTTTTTGTGGTATGGTTTTGCGAACTGTTTTGAGGCTTCGTGCAAAGAAAAAATCTTACCCTATGGACCATCCCTAATCGTATCTCGAGGGATTGAATGTAATTGGGAAGTGATGTGTTTGGGTCCACAAAAAATGGATAATTTATTTCATGTCACAGACTGTTAATAAATAAAGCCATCACATGTGATATCTCAATAAATGTCTCTCTTTCTCTGTCTCCTCTAAAGGCAATATAAAGCAAAAATTGTCTCTTGAGGGGTGAAAAGTTGCCACCACACTAAAGTGATTTTTAAAATTATTGCACTAAAAAGGAGATGACAGTATATTTTCTTCACCAGAAAAATCTCTTAAAAGAAATAGACATGGCGAAGTGAAGAACACTTTGTGAATTGCTTGAAAAGCAATTCACATATTCAGAGTTCAATTCTGTGCTTGAAAATTATTTTTGAATAAATTGAACAAAATTCTTTAACTGAGCAACATGCATTTTTCAAATTCAATTAAAATTATTTAAATTTTATTTATTCATCCCATTATGTCTTTTTATCTTTTTCTTGTGTGTCCACCGCCGTCTTAGCACTGTTTTATTGCTTCCGATCGCCAGAAAAACGATAGAAAGCTTATGTTATGAATGGTATGTCAAAAAACTACGATACTACCAGCAAGGAAATTGAACACCATATCTTGGCTATGACATGTACTAGTTTCTTATCAATTTAGCGTTTTTTACTCAACGAAATAAAATATTTTACTGACCATTTTAATTGTTTTTACTAAGACCATAAGGCTTCCATAGGCGGTATTTATGGGGGGAATTTTGATTCGAAATTGTTCTTTCGAAATAAAAATATCTCACTGAGCTTTCTCGCCGTGTCATTTTGCCTACTCTCAGGCGCGCAAAATATCGCACTGAACTTTCTCTGAGTGACAATTGCCTACCTTCTGGCGCACAAAATATCGCTCTGAACTTTCTCTGAGTGACAATTGCCTACCTTCTGGCGCACAAAAATAATTCTTCGAAAGCTCAATCAGCTGTTTTTTGTTATTGATAAATAAAAAGTGCTTTCCGTGCAGCTTTTTCAAGAGTTTTCACACCTTTCACCAAGGATATCTTTAAAAATGCCTAGTGTTACAGTGAAATTGTTTAGTGAATTTAATTTTCATTTCAATAGATTGTGTCTCTATTTTTTAATATCAGGTTCACAACATACATGAGGAGAAGATCTGTTGAGTAAAATCTCCAAAAAAACGAAATATTGCTATCAAGAGAACACAAAGAGTACCTACTAAAGTAAGATGAAGGTTTTCATCAAGTCTAGTTATCATGAAAAATCATGAAAACTAAACATTAGCTATTGTAAAGCAACTTCATTAGCAAACGTATTCCGATTATAAAGCAACTGACGATGTTTCCTTAAATTCCTGGCAACATGTCATAAAGCCCTGCAGTGAGACGAGTTTGACACAATATCTTTTTTAATTTATTTTTCATCAACCATTAATATTTACTTGGTAACCCTTTGACTCCTATTAAATTACCACGCACCTCAGAGCAATTTCGAAACGTTTCGGAATAAAATAGAAAGTCTGCTAGACTTTCTATTTTAGTCGAGGCACAAATGGGAGTATTATAACAGCTAACTGAGAGATTTTATTCAGTCACGAACCTCAAGGGGAGATTTTCCAAGACTCGCCGGTGCATAGCACAGTGGAGTGTATTTTTTAAATACCCGCGTTTAAAAGCAGGCTATGGGTTTATTTGAAAATAAACCCCATTGTACTTACTGTACTCCTTAGAAGAATACCACGTAGAGTTTCAGTGTAAAAGATTACGTCGGATGAGCTATTCAATGGACGACAAGTGTTTGAAAAATTCTGGGAACATAACATCTCAGTCCATCAGCTTATCATCAACTTCAAGCAGGCCTACGACAAGATCAACAGAGGAGCCTTGTAGGCAGCCATCGGAGAGCTCGGCGTACCACTTAAACTAAACAATTTGGTGAGAATGACTATTTCCAAATCTATGTGTCACGTCAAAGCAGCGTGGAAGAGGTCGGAGATTTTCAACACACACTGAGAGAAATCCGAAAAAGTTAAACTAACATTCCAGAAATGTTAATTTTACCCTGCAGTATTGATCCAAAATCGGTGTAAATATTACCCTTTTTACGTGTATTAGGGGTTAAAGGTACCCTTTTTCATGTTAATTTTACCCTTAAAACGGTGTGAAATTAACATTAAAAATGTTGATATATTTTTACACCTAAAAAGTGTTAAATTTCTGAAGAAAAAATGTTAATCGCACCCTCTTTTTTTCTCAGTGCAGAGAAAAAATGGGGGTGCGATTAACTTTTTTTCCTCACAACTTTAACACTTTTTAGGTTTAAAAATATATCAACATTTTTTAATGTTAATTTCACACCTTTTTAAGGGTAAAATTAACATGAAAAAGGGTAACTTTAACCCCTAATACACCTAAAATGCATAATATTTACACCGATTTCGGATCAATACTGCCGGGTAAAATAAACATTTTCGGAATGTTATTTTAACTTTTTCGGATTTCGAGAAATGTGCCCATTTATTAAAAATATACGCAAAACGCTATTTTCTGATTCTAATGCCTCAGTGTACGATAATTCGGGCTGATCTTTTACCGCAAAATATTTGAGCTGAGTCTTCTCGAGGATCAGCCTATGTATTTTCGGCATAAGAGCCCAAATAGACTCAGGTTGATCCTTGGAGTATTTAGCCTGTAAAATTTGACCGTAAGAAATCAGATAAATGAAAATTATATAAAGGACCTCCAATCGATGATAATAGGACTTCAGTGTACAACAGTTTGACTAAAAATCCTCGAGGATCAGTCAGAGTCTTTTTTTTTTTGGCCCCAACTCACTCTCTTAGAATCAACGATTGCTGGAATAAAATAAACATGCGCAATCAAATTTTAATCAGTATACGGTAAGGTAAGGTACTCTCTAGTCGGCCGTTTAACAAGTCGGCCACTATGTGTTCTTCAAGTCGGCCGGTGGAATTATTTATTCATATTATATAATTTTGCAATAATATTCCAGGAGTTTTATAACATCATAAGGTCAATAATTGTATAAATAACACAAATGACCGAGAATACAAATGAAATTAGACACAAAACATTAAAAAAATTATTAAAAGTCAGAGGATTCAAATTTACCTTAAGCAATATTGGTCATTTTTCAGTATATTTTGATGTTCTTTATAATATTCACGACATTTTTTCACAAAGAGTTATTCGATTTATTACCAGTACAGATTACTTTAGCAGTCAAATTTTGAGTCAAACCGCAAGTTGAGAACTTTAACTAACTCACTGTGCAATAAATTTATTTTCATTATTGATAAAAATATTAATTTTCTGTCTTAAATGTGAAGGTGTGAAATTTTAAAGCCATGTTTCTCAATTCGGCCGGCTAAATAAAAGAATAAAAAGAATTTTTCCCTTACAATTTTTTGTTTTCTTAAAATTACTATTCTCTAAAGGTTTTCTTTCTTTCTTTCTCAATATCCTTTTCTAGTCCGTAACAACATTACGGGCTTTTAAAATTTGAAAAATGGGCGGCCGACTAGAGGAACCTCAGGTGGTCGAGTAGAGAAACGCTTATATTGAAGTGGCCGAATTGAGGAACACTCTACATTTTTAAAACATTTTATTTTTTTAATAATCTAAAATTATTTTATCTCCAAATAAAGTGTACAATCAGATGGACAAAGATCTATACTACAACTTAGGGTAAAAATTTGATCAAAACAGGCAAATTAAATGTCGTTTTACATAAGTTTTTCATAAAACCCATCCTTAAGTGGCCGACATACAGCCCCTTACCTTATACAAAGTTGTTTATCTTTTGATTTTGGAAAAATCTTAAATAAGAATAATTCAACGTAATCGATATAGGCATAGGTGTAAAGACTAAATTAGTATTTCTGTTGTAAAGAGAAGGTATTGATGATTACATTTCGAATTTGAAAATCGACTTTTTGACGGTACCCCGAAGACCTTTCGATATCTCTTACCATTTGGGCTCTAATTGATATAAATAACGATTAGGTATTTTTCTTTCGGAATGGGGTGAGGAAGATAAGCATAAGCATACTACTTTTAATTACTATCTTTCCTTTCTTCTTTGCATTAAAGAAAGATGTAGAAAAAATATTTAGGCTTAGTGCTGTTACAGTTTAATAAAATTTTTGACTACAATTGTGCCTCTATAATTTCGAATGAGTGATATAACTGCTCTATGTGCAAAGTTCGAGCAGAGTGACGAAAAAGGGCCAGAGAAAATGTAGCAAAAATGTATGTTGGGAGAATGTTGGGCCAGAAGACATAAAAAAGACCATAGATGGAATAGCGTAATGAAATGAAACACTGCAGAAGAATGGTGAATTATTTCACTGCATCTTTCTTCTATTAATTTCCCTCCTTGCTCGTTTCAATTGGTCCACGAGGGGAATAAATTCAAATTTATGACAAAATGAGCCAAGGGAGCACTATGCAAGGAGAATGAGGAGGATTCATTTTGCCATGGGGGCTTGGGTTATGGATGCATGTTTTATCACAATGCAATTTAGTTGCTATTGTGTGGCCTTAAATTATATCTCTCGTATCATATGGAAAATGGTCAACGATAAACTCTCCTGGCAATTTGATTTTATATGTAAATCAATTAATAAGATGACCATAGGGTGATTAAGGGTGGATCCAGGAAATAACAAACTGCCAATGTATCCCAATGACCAAAAACCACCTATTAATAACTACTTTGTATCGATTAGCACATGTACTGAATGATGGTTTGTACTAGGCTGAGTGGGCAATACATGAAGAGCAATCACCAAGTGCTATAATCCTCAGTGTAAACATATGAAATTCACACCACTAAATAGTTTCCAAATACATAATAAACACCCAATGTTATTGACAGCTTATTTGGACTAGTTACGAATGCTTTCAATATCTCACTTCTCATCCCTCTGCCCCCCCACATCCCTTATTTTGGATGGGAAAATCTGCAAAATCCACCACACAAATTGATGTCATTCAGTAAATGTATAAATTAACGTATTTACGATACAAATTTGCCAAAAGTCACCATATGATATGAGGGTGAAAAATTGGGGATGATTTATTCCAGCCAGAACTGAGGGTAATTCATTTTCAGGAAATCCACAAAATCATACAACTTTTCGCAAAGTTTCACAACCAAGTTAATTCTTTGCACAAGAAAGTCTTATGATTTATTTCCGATGACTTTTTGTCGTTTCGCACAAAGAGTTATGCAGTGTTCAACCCTTTCCAACACTGCTACCTACATAGGGGGTTAGATAAATTTAATATGTGGAACGATTTATATCTCTATTCATTGGTAAAATGAATAAAATAGTACAGAATCATAAATTGTGTACTGAATTTTTTTTCCGGGTTTATAAAAATTAATTTAAAATTTAGAAAAAATATTTGCTGCTGAGGATAAAAATGAAAATACTTTAGAATAAATATTTTGAGAAGTTTATAATAAAAAACATTAGCAGATTTATGGTGCTATTCCAATGAAAAATGAATAAGTTTTCTTTTAGAACTTTACTGTTCTAAAATGCTTCTACATAATCGACTTCCTTAGTGTTGGTTCCTGTCGCGTCTATTTAGTGACTTTATAATACGGCGAGGAATGGGGAAAACTGTCGAGACAGGAATCAACATAAAAAATTTCGATAACCTATGAGCGCTTTTGAACAGGCAGTGGGGGAAAGTACCTCGTCAAATCATTGCTCTATCTGCCGATTTTACTCGGATGTTTTTTGAATTGTAACGGTATATTCTAGTACATTTAGAAAAATTCTGTAGATTTTCCGCAGAATTTCTGCCTGAAAATCTGTAGATTTTCGGCAGAAATTCTTCCGAAAATCTGCATAATTTCGGCAGAATTAAAAATTTTGTTGATTTATTAGATACACAGTAGAAATTACAAAGAAAATGGTATGCTCTGCTTAACAAGCATTACCGATTAAACGTTTTAGATAACTAAAAAGATGCGAGCAGAAATACTAATTTCTTAAAAATCGCCAATCGAATGATACAAAAACACGAAATTTAGGTCGACACTGTGTTTAAAGTTTTCACTTCACTATTCTCTACTTATAACATGACGTCGCAGTATTCTTTATTTTATATAAATTCTGTGATATCACCAAGAATAACTCTATTGAATTTTGCAAACTTCAGTGAAAAATATTCCATATTTTTAGACACAGCAGTCTGGAAAGCCTGGAATGTACAAAAATCTACGGAAAATCGGCAAAATATCTAGAGAAATTCGTCAGAGTGTACACCAGGATTCGTCAGAAAATCTGCAAAAATTTCTGACGAATTTTGTCCCAAGCCCAAATAAAATTCGTAGGAATATCTACAAATTTCTCGGCAGATTTTCGGCAGAGGTGTAGATATTTTCTGCAGAAATCTCAAAGATATCTGACGAAATTATTTGACGGGACTCTCTCTTCGAACGTTAATGTCTTCGATTAATGTGAATTTCTTTTATTTTTCCAAGAGACTTTTGGCCACTACACACTAGAGCAGAGATGTGCAAGAACCGTTTGAAACCGAATACACGTCAAATGAAACTTGTACGTTAATGGTCAAAACGCTACCAGAACAAACTTATTTTGACGTTTATTCGGTGTCAACGGTTCTTGCACACCTCTGCACTAGAGATATTTATGTCCATAATGAATCAAATTCCCTACGCTTTTGTAGGAAAAACTTTTCAATATGGACATAA
Organism: Phlebotomus papatasi; assembly: GCF_024763615.1. Classification (NCBI taxonomy): domain Eukaryota; kingdom Metazoa; phylum Arthropoda; class Insecta; order Diptera; family Psychodidae; genus Phlebotomus; species Phlebotomus papatasi. The sequence continues at coordinate 17,570,327 of NC_077222.1, forward strand.
ATTTCCCTAGTGTGGAGAGGCCATAAGTCTCTTAGAAAAAATTAAACAAAATTCACATTATACGAAGAGATGCACGTTCGAAGAGAAAGTACTTTCCCCTAATGCGATGAACATACTTACAGCTTAAGCCGAGAGACAGCTTAACGTAATTATAACGAAAATAATGATTAAAATACATTTCCATCAGTTTCTCACTAAGCCATCCCTTGGCTTAACCCTTTAAAGACGAATGGGACACCGACTGGTAAGGTACCAAAAATAAAAGTTAATTTTTGGACTATTTAGAGGACAAAATAACTTTCTTTAGTCAAAAAATGCTTTTGTTTTTGAGACACCGGTGTTCTACTCGTCCTTAAAGGGTTAAGTCGTAGGTCTGTCTAGTACATAAGGTGCTACAAACAAATTAATTTTTCATTGGAATAGCACCAGTATCTAAAGTTTAAGATTTAAATTTTTAACGAACTTTCATGTATAAAAAGCTAAATAAGCTAAATGATAATTAGGCTTTATATTTTGCATGTTAATTTAAATACTTTAATTATGTAAAGGTTTAAGAGGTATTTGTGATAAGCGTGAATACTAAAGAAAATTTAAACAAGTTTGAAACGTTCTTGTTTATTGTGAAAGTAATTGAACAGACTTGTGTTCGCTTTGTACATAATCCCAAGAAATTTTGCGTTTGTGCACAGAGAGCGACAATCAGAACAAGTGAATCCCAAAGTACAATTTAACCCAAATTGATACAGAAAAAATTCCTATCTTCACTCAGGCTTGAACTGGGGACCTTTCGCTATCTAGGCGAATGCTCTACCAACTGAGTTATGGGGGCACTGGCTCTGATTGTCTTTGCCACTGATCTCAACCAATTGCCATGTGCACTTCAACACGTTTTCGACTCACTACGAGCCTTGAGAACGGTATCATGCGTACAATTGAACCAGAAGCCCATGTTTTCTTGTTTCGTTATTGTTGACATCGACAGTTGTCGTATCTACATTTTTTTCTAATCACAAGAGCATCAAATAGTGCTCATCAACTTATCAATTGTAAAATTTAGTTACAAAATTTGCTTATAGGGGTACCTGCACAATTTTAAATCACTTTCTAATTCAATCGAGGCTATATTTCGTGCTACAAAGAACTTCTCTATATGGTAATTCAAACTCAATAGTTTTTTAAACTTAATTTTTTATAATCTACCTTTTCAAATTTGCCAAACAATAGATTCTTCTACCATTTATTCAGTGAGTAGAAAATAAAAAAAAACTAAATTGATAAGTCGCTGCCACAAAAGACCATAAAAATGTGGAAAACTAAAATTAAAAAAAAGCAACAGAAAATTCAGGGAAAAATTCATTAATACAAATAACAACATTTTATTCATTCAACAATAACACAATTTTCACATCATAGCAAAAACTTTTTTTTTGTATTTGTGTGATAAAATGCAGCGATAGATGGAAAAATATTAAAATTTTTCTGTGTTTTTCAATCAAGCCTGCAGCAAATGAATCTCCAAATGAGTGAATAACATGATGGGAATTTTGGAGTGATTTTCAGAATTATACTGTACCCCATGGGAATTTATATATGATATATGAAAAACTTTTTTTTTGTGGAACTGATTTAGGGATGAAAGTTTCAGAAACATTGCAAATGTATGGGGAACCCATGTGGAAGTCAGGATTTTCTGGGATACTCAATTGACCACAGAGCTTGAGTATTTTAGTCCACTTTGGCAAAGGGAATCACCATGTATTGTGGGGGAATTTGATAAAAGATGATGAATGAGGGCGAGAATAGGCTTCAAATGGGGGATGATCTCAATGCACATAATATGCCACAAAGTGTTTCCACTGAGATATCTTCATTGTCAATTTATTAATATGCCTCCCGGAGAGATTTGCTCTCGACAAGTATTAATGCTTCGAAATTTATTTGACTGATACCCCTCAAATTACTTACGCATCTTATCGAGAAAATTATCCCATTCACCACTTGGGTAGGTACTTTTATCCCGCCCATTACCCTATGCCATGTAGAGGAATGAGGGGCAGTTCATACATGAATATCCAATGGTATTTAATTCAAAAATGGATTAACTGCTGCGAAAGACAATGGTTGCAATAGATTAGGCACTGATACTGCGTAGAATTTTGTTTTGTATTCCTTATCAACCGACCTTTAAGCCTTGGGTGGACCAAGACTAATGGGACTAAACTGGACTCTGTAACAATTCTAGCTGAATAACTCTAATTTTTAGCAACTGGGATTTAAGAACTTAAAAAATCCCGTCAATAATGACTCGAAAAAGATTGCCAATCCGGCCAATGAATAGTAATCCCGAAAAGCCAAAATTCCGAACCCTAAAAACCCGAAAATTAAAATTCCGAATGAACTAAAATCCTAAATGGGTCACAATCCCGAATGAACCAAAATTCCGAATGCGGAAAAATCCTGAATGGTTCGAAATCCCGCAATGCCAAAATTTCGGGAATTAAAATCCTGAAAACCAAAATTTCGATTTCTTAAAAGTGTCATAGCTTCTCCAACGATTGCACCCTCGCTTGCTTGATGTCTTCCGTATAATTTTGTCTCTTTCAGGATTTTGGTTTTCGGAATTTTGGTATTCAGGATTGTGGCTTTAGAGATTTTAGCTTTTTAGAATTTTAGCTTTTTAGGATTTTAGTTTTTTAGGATTTTAGCTATTCTTCGGCATTTTGGCCTATTCGGGATTTTGACCTATTTGGGATTTCGCACCGTTCAAGATTTATGCCTTCGAGACTTTGACCCATTTGAGATTTCACGTCTTCGGGATTTTGGCTTTCAGGATTTTAGATGTCTGGATTTTGGTTTTCGGGATTGTGGCTTTAGATGAGATTTTAGCTTTTTAGGATTTCAGCTTTTTGGGATTTTAGCTATTCTTCGGCATTTTGGCCCATTCGGGATTTCAACCAATTTGGGATTTTGCACCGTTTAGGATTTTTGCCTTGTCGACTTTGACCCATTTGAGATTTTGCGTCTTCGGGATTTTGGTCTTTCGAGATTTTGAATTTTCGGGATTTCGACTTTCCCAGATTTTGTCTTTTTGGAATTACAACCTTTTCGGGATTTTTGGCTATTCGGGATTTTAAAGCAATCGGGAATTCGACCCATTAGGGATTTTGGTCTTCTATATTTTAGCTTTTTGATATTTTGGCTTTTGGGATTTTGGAGTAAATCCGTTATTAATCCTCGATGAACAACTCAGAGAATCTGCTGCTGAACGTTGAAAACGGACTAAACTAACAGTGCCCAGAACTAGTTAAATTGGCATAACAAGAAGCTTGTTGTAACTGAATTGTCTGAACACCAATTTAGGTTTTGTTTTATACATCAAAATTTTAGTCGATCTTTATAGAAAAACAAAAAGACAATTTAACACTAAAACTTAAACCGCCCCTTCGTGAAACTACTCCAACTTCCTCTAATATCGTGTGTGGTTTGTGTGCTCAAAAAGACTCTGAACAGCAATTCAGCCAGAGATTTTTCTATTATTCATATTTAGAGTGCAATTTTAGGATATATTTGCGCAGATTTCCTACCCTCAAATCCAATCTCATCGCCAAAATGCTCACGGTAATGTTGTGTGCGAATTGGCATTGAGTTTGAAAAAAAAAATCAGTGAAAATGCATAGAATTTTAATGTCGCTAATGCAATAAATATTAAGTAGTTCACGGTTTATATCCCCCCACAGTACAAAACCCACTGTTCACATTTAAAATTAATCTTTCAATTCTGCTGCACAGTGCATTTACAATTTATAGATAAATCTCAGCATGGAGCTCCACCATCGTGGAGGAGAGAGTATCAGCTGAGGGTGGTGCAGAGGAGAAAAAGTGCATAAAGGGTGTTACCCTGCAAACCCCAATCCATAAGGGCAGATGATGTACAATGTTTCCCATACAAGTGGCATCATGTAATTGTATTTCACGTAGTAGATCATGCCACGAGCCTCTGGGCGAGAGATCGAGGGCGCAAAAGAGTACACCACACTATAAATTTCATTTTTATACTTCCTGGATGCATCGGAATCCATCCTCCCCATTCTCAATGCTCAAACACCAGTACATTCCAGAGTTGTAAGTAAAGTAGAAGAGTCCCTGGAGGACAATTTCCTGCTGAATTTATCCACAAAATACCCCTTAATAATGCATTTCAATCTCACTAATTCGCAGTTATACTTGGAGAAATAACTTCGAATATACGTGGCTGTTCTAATTAAAGTTTAAAAAAATGCGCGAGATTTCATATAGGGGAAAGAGCGCTACCTACGGACAATTTATGTTTCGCACGAATTATTTTTTTCAATGTGTTTGAATTTGGCTCATTATAATATCACATTTTAATAGCTAGTCCAATGCCTCAAATTTTTAGAAAAGAGCTATGAGTGAAATCCATAAGGAATATAGAGAAAAAATTGAATTGTTCGGAGCTTGAGTTTAAATTTTATCAAATGAGCCTAATATAAGGTTCAGACCCAAGGTTTAGCAATATATTTTGTATAAGTCACTTTTGCAATAAAATTGTAACGGTCATGAGTTGAAAATTTGCTTCACTAGAATGGGATCGAGGGGACGGTATTCATACGTAGAACGAGACAGTCTTGCATGAACCACGGAAAGGGGAGCATCGATTCCCGTGTTATAGGTCTCAAGGAGAATGTAATTGGTTATCCCGAGGCGCAGGGCAACAGGTTTAACTTAGATTCCCTAATTACGTACTAAACAGGACTTTTGGAAAATTTAGTCCTAGGGTTAAATATTAGGGATAACCGATTGATTATATTTTAAAGAACCATTTAAATTGGTTCTTATTTAGGATTGCGAAACCTTTGATAACTAGAAACTGGGACATTTAGTCTGAAACCTATATAGCATGAGGTGTATGCATAATGGGCCCAAAAGAAGGCCTGGCTGCAGCGGTTCCGCGAGGAACCGCCCCCACTGTTATCTAATCTAGCATGAGGTGTGTACCCAAAAAACAAAAGAGCTTCAAGAACCAATATTTTAACACACATTTAAAAGGCTTATAAGGAGAATTTTATGTTTATAATCCTATAGGAATTCTTAAGTCCCCTAAAAGTGCCCCATTTTATTATAAATAGACTTAGTGATACAACCAAGAGCGTTGTAAGTAGATTACAAGAATTTTGGTTATAAAAAGCTTTATTGAGAGAATTCTACAAAACTATATTTAAAAACAAAACTTATTGGGTAAGGGCTATACGACCCTGTTGATCTGTTAATTACGTTCGTAAAGGCTAGAATGACCCAGCTTCTGATAGATTAAACTAAAGCGATAGCGTGAACTAGGTTTGCAGTTCATTAGGTATGTGGAGCAGGCGGTGATGTATCCTGAATTTAGCCAAAATCAGGATTTAGATGTAACGCGGGTTATGTATATATAAGTTGGTAACTCTTATGGGATTAAATCAAAATTTAAAAAAAAAAATAGAATAATGCAGTTTACAGAATAATAACATCATGCTTGTTTGTTCGTTTTTGCCTGACTGTAAGGGCCTTGAGAGACCTGGGGATTAGCCGAGAGTTGGCTTAGCATAATTATATTTAAAATAATGGTTAAACTTCATTTCCATCATTTTCCGCTATGTCGTCTCTCGGCTTAAGTCGTAAGTGTGTCTAGGGCATAATTGACTTAGAGGCCAAACAGTAAAAGACATCGTTTTTTTTTGTTTCCCGGAAGGCAACTATTATTAGGGAACTATTAATATTAATAAAAAAGAATAAAATAATAAAATAATTAGTTATTATAAAAAGAATCATAACGAATTATGCTTTAAAATATATTGCTAAAATTAAGCATTATGGTTTCCGTAGATTTTTTTCTCGTTTATAATTCTGATGTGGAGCAAAATTTTGAAATTCGGACAATGCATACATTTCGGATAAAACAAAAGAGTTCGGATCGTATGATTTTCTTAAAACTTGATAAAAATTAGTTAATTGTTGGATAATGTGCTGGCGTGATGGATATTCTATGGGGGACACTTCCGTTAATAGCCAGTGGAAATTTATTTCTCCTCAAGAAGAAAAACAAATTTACTGTCTTGCCCAGAGCTTTCGGTCCGGATGTGGACCTTCTTCAGTGGTCGACTAGACTATGCTATTTCAGAAAACCAAAAAACATAGTCTAATCGACCACTGAAGAAGGTCCACATCCAGACCGATAGCTCTGGGCAAGACAGAAACTTTGTTTTTCTCTTGAGGTGAAATAAACTTCCACTAGCGATTACCCGAAGTTTCCCATAGAAAATTAGTTAAGTAGGGGGAAGTGGGGCACCTTTGAATTGAGGCAGCTTTGAAATTGGGATTTTTGTCCTATTTTCAAATGAAATTGAGGCTTATCATGATGTAATTTAGCTTCGCATTTGGTTTGTTGAGCTAAATTATATTATAATAAGATCCAGTTTCATTTAAAAATAGGAGAAAAAAGCTCCATTTCAAAGCTGCCCCAATTCAAAGGTGCCCCGCTTCCCCCTACTCCTAATAGTTTTGAATTGCATAATTATACTTATTACCAGATTTTCAAAGTCCGAATTTACAAATTAATTTCTTCTGTATTCCGCGTTATCCGGAATTCCAGATTTTATACTGTATCTTTCTAGAAAAGTGAAATGATTAATTTTTAATTCTGTTTAATCTCGTTAAAGTGTCAAAAGCACTGTTTCCTATTTTCAAAAATTTATTTTCAAACTTAAAATGCGTGAAATCGGTGAAATCTTTAGTGTCGAAGGAACACCTCTTGGACAGGGAACCTCTATTGTCTCTATATCTATAGTAAAATATAAATAATATGACGTTTATTCCTTAGTCTACGTTTCCTGATACGGATAGGTATTCAAATTTCGTATTCCAAATGATATAGAGTAAAGTGCCAATAAGTCCTGACACGATTACCTTAAATTGTCAATAGGTGTTCCTTTCACCCTGTGCAGCAAATGGTCAGTATTTATAATTTGCCATCTTGTTATTTTATAAATTTTTCATTTTATTTGTTTTTCGTTAGGGTACAAATAAAAGCCATACATATTGTTAGGATTTGGATGCATTACAGAGTGAGAATTGTACCATGAGAAATTTTAGTGATAAACAAACATGAGAATTGTAGAAAATGTAATTCAGGTGCATGAAATAAACCCCGTGATGTATCTCATTTACTCATTTATCAACAACATCAACGACATTCATTTACCACAAAGCATAAAATTACAAGTCGATGTAACATAGTTCTGTATTAATATTTCAAAATTATTACATTGTGGAGTAAATTGTTCATTTTAGAAAGGAAGCTGATTACAAATTTTTAAACAAAATATCATAAAAGCTGATTATGGATCTCCAGTTTGATGTTTGCACGTATTGCAAACATATTACACTTTCTAAGATGTTACAGGCAGATGGATCAAATGCTTCAGCAGGAAGAAAAAACTTCACAACAAAGACAATTTTCGAATCATCCCTTCAACTTGCCACATCAGTAGAAACTTTTAAGAAAGCTCTTGACTTTTATAGCTCAATTTCAGTTTGAGGAACATCCGAGTTTTGGGATTATCAGTTCCTGAGAGAGAGAGAGAAAAAAAAGAGCAAGTCCCTGGAGGGACTTGAAACATCCTACGTGTAAATGCGAGATATTTCTCTCTAATCTGCAATTCTTGGTGTGAACATCAACTCAGTGCCGGAAAACCGTGTCAGTGCAAACACTGTGTCGAGTGTATAATATTGGAAGTGGGTGGGATTTTGTCATCCGATTCAGGGGCTCATTTTGCACGGTCCGCCACCCCGATCCGAACGATGATGGGCGTATGATGCACCAGGATGGCACTTTTAGTGCGACACCATCAAATCATGGTCCTGTGCCAGGGAACGATCAAAAAGTATTTCCGATAGATAGCGGATCCATTACAGGCGGAGCGGAAATAAAAGTGGAATGGAATTTTTATTGTTATTTTCAATTGTCCAGCACGACAGATTATGTCTGGTGAATGAAATGGAATTTTGCGCTTTTAACCACTCTTTTTTGATACTTGACCATCCTCCAGTACAGGAAATTCGATACAATAAAATATGGTTGAAAATTTTACCACTCTCTATGTGGCTTTTTTTTCCCCAGCCTCTGCAACCACACCTCTCGTGTTTGTGAGGTAAACACATCTATTGGACTTTTTCCATTTTCCATTTTCCCAGTCCCCGTACCACATATACAAAGAATCCTTCCTGGAAGACCTTATAGTGAACTCCAGACTGTCCAGCCTGAGAAATTCAATACATGCCAGAGGGACTTTTTGTGCAACTGTGTCGCCAAACTAAATGAATATGAGATGATTGAGAAAGAAAATCTCCCACTTGGAAGAATCTCTGGCAGTTTAAGATTTCATTTTTGAAGTGATTGAAGTGAAATCTCAAGAGAATATCTCATGCCACGTGACACTACTTTTTTTCCCATCACTCCCCTTTCCCCAGAGAAGGTGACACCACATCACTATATATATCTGTTAGGGAGAAAATGGCAAAACGTGCTTAATAAATAAATCAACAAGAAGTTGATTCATCGAATCATTTCAGAAGACCATTTTAATTTTGTCGCTTTATAGCTTTGCCCTGGCTCTAAAAGCTCTTTTATTACTATACTTTGATATAGCAATAGGATTATCGAATTTCATTTTTATTTTTATTTACATTTTTCTGCTTTGAGGGAGATTTTTCACATGAAAAACAAGTTAAATTTTAATGAGACTCTGCGAGTTTGTGAGCACAAAAAAACTTTTATAATGTGTGTATTTATTTGGATATTTTGCTAATGGCAAAACTTGTAGTAAAAGTATAATGATTTCAAAAAGTTTTTTGAGATGTAGAAGAAAGATTATACAAGTCTCTAAGAATAATATGATAATATTACAATATTGCTGAAAAACAAACCAGAAAAATAGAAACTTGGGCTCATTATGCTTTAATTCCTAACCAACTAATTGTTTGTAATTCTTTTTAATGTTTTCTGGAGAAAAAATAAAAAAAAGTCTAAAACATAATAGTCGTGGGATTATTATTCAACAAGGCTTAAGTAAATTCGCAAGGTGTTCGATCCCTTTTAACTTTCGGCTTATAAATCAGCTCAAAATTATTTCAAAATTGTACAATATTTAAATTACATATCATAAAAAAATAACTATAGGGGAACCATGGCAGAATTAAAGAGAAGGTAGACTTATACGGGCTTCAGTCTTAGGCTTAGCCATATGGCTTAAATTTTATAATTTCTATTGGAATATTTTGATTTTGACTTCTGATTGGATCATTAATGGCAAATGATCTAGCAGATTTTGAAAAATAAATAAAATCGGTTGCTGTTGAAAGTTTTGAGACCCTCGGGAACTCGGCTATACCTATACCTTGGCCTGAAGACGGTCTTAGACAATGCGGTGCTATTATTTTTCTTAGAAAGAGTGTTGAACAAACTTACTATTACTGCGCGAACTCAAAGAGAGGGCAGTTATAACATCAGCTTTTTTCCCAACTTGTCACCGCTCTAGAGCACAAATAGTAAAAGATATCAACGTCCGGTCTTCGGTGACCCCCCATTAAAAACATATGATCTCCACTCTAGAAGTTTCTCCCTTTTTTTCCTTTACCCCCTCTAATCCCTTCAAAACTGTTCTCTTTTTTTTTGTTTAAAAAACGGTTCTATTGATATCGATTTCTTTTATTTTTGGATATGTTTTAGAGGTAATTCAGATGAACATTTCGTCCAAATATATATATGACCTGAAAATTCGTCATTTTCAATTTTTGAAGGTCAAAGATCAATCATTTTGGAGAACTCACTTTTTAAAAACTTCATTTAAATTTGTATTTTTTGGAAAGATATTGACATTTCGAACCAGACTGCATCGGTCTTCATCGGTAATAAATCGCTTAAGTAGGTTAAATGTCCTAATTCAAAACTATTTTCAGATGCTTTAACTTTGAAAGAAAATTCAACACATTAAGTTCATATTTTTTCTGAACAGAATTACATAAATTTGCTCCTTTATAAATTTGATAACTTCTTAAATACAAGAAAAATACACGAGCGTAAAATGCTTCTATTGGAAACATATTAATCCAAAAGGAGACAAGGGAAAGTTTCTAATTGGAGACAAACAGTGTAGGTGAAACCGCGACGAAAGGCTTACCAATTGGAGCAGGTTTTGAATTAGCCTAATTTACCCTACAGATATTTTTTTTTAAATTTATGAGTCAATTTAATTGGTAATTGGAACCAGTATAAAAAAAACATGCGAATAGATATTGCACGGAGAACTCTTTCTCGTGATTTCGAGCACTCTACAAATCTGAAATGCTTTGTCATCTCCTTTACTCATAGTAATTAACTCTTTCCACATTTAATGAAATATTTATCAGTCGGATTCAAACATGTTTTTCACGAATTATAGGCAAAGAAAAATATCATTTTCTGGCTAATTCTATTCCGGTCTCCCCTAGGTTTATTGTGACTTAAAATAGACTCTGACTCCTTCAAAACTTGAAGGCAATACCTCTTAAATGAATGTAATTTGACAAACAGGGTAAGTGTGCCAAATTCCGGTCAGCTTGCATTTTTGGCCACTTTTTTTGTTCCTCGAATTTCCATGATCTTTTAGTTTTTACATACTCTAGAGATTATACAATGAAAAAGAATAACAAAAAATGTAGCTTCGACAAACGAGATGACGTGAAAAAAAACATTAGAAGAATTCCCGAAGGGCGAGGAACTATGAGAAAGAAGATGGCCGAAATAGGGCACCAAAGCTATGTCTATCATTTTGAAATATATTAAGAATGATTTTAGAGTAAATAAAAACAGTAAACTCTCTACAAGGTTCCAAGCAACACTCTTACAAAAGAAAGAATAAAAAAAATAAATTTTTATTTAAAATATTACATTTCTAACTTGAGACTTTGACGCTTGCATGCAACTATGCCGAGACTTGGCACACTTACCCTAAGTCTCAAAATGATAATATAATTTAAAACTGGAATTTCTTAAGAAAATGAATATTTTCGAAACACCTTAATGTTCCGGCGTCTCGTCGTGGTTCATGTTTCAACAATATAAGTATTCCTTTTTCTTAAATTTTACTTCATACTCTTCCTTTGAAGACTGTCTAAAAAATTCAATCGAAACATTATCTATGTGTAATTAAATTAATAATTCATATAAAAAATTTAATACCATCCCAATTTTTAAATTGCGAAATCTACAGAGAGCTTTTAAGCTATATCATAAAACGCAAAAGGAGAATTTTTCATGAGATAAAATTTATTCAAATTCTTGAACTCAACTTCCGAGCTATTACAAAATATATAGTAATATCTTTTTTTCTTTAATTTTTAATTAAATAATTTAAAAATTTAGGTAAAATTATTTCTAGTGTTTATAAAATATTGTCTTTTCATAAATTAAACTTATCTTATTTTAATATTTTTAACCAAATTTTAAATATTACTTAAGCAAGAGATAAAATGAATAAAATTTTTAAAGAAATGAATAAATAAAATTTACAAAATTGATATATTCTTTTCTACTTTTTTCTCAAAAAAGAGGTGACAGAGCTAATATCCTTGGGAGAAATGTCGTATGAGAAGAATTATCAAGAATATTTCCGAAAAGCTTTATGACGCCTGGTAATAT